>NC_092225.1:11320501-11473001 GCF_036320965.1 Panulirus ornatus
CACGGCGGATAAATACAATTTCCATGTCCCAGAATTTAACATTATTGACATAAGGCATAATAAGATGCTGAGGAAGATTTGTAGTCACGAAGTTGACATTATCATTGTTGGCATTTACAACACAGAACACAAATAGTGAGGGAAAACAGAATTCGCTTTCAGTTTAACTTTGCTCAGTGCCTGAGCTCGGCTGAGCCAGGGATGCACCGTACGAGTTCCTACTTAACAAGACTTTGGTGTTTGCATTCCGCAAGCGAACTGTACCATATTACTCGCCGCTAGACCCAGCCTCACTGTGCTTCCCTTCTATTGAAGTCTTGCCCTGATGTTTCTCGGGGGTTGTCAGATGGTGGGAGGTTCCATCTTCAGTGTAAATAAAGTCTTGTCGGGACTGTGATGGTGGATGTGATCCGTCATCCTCCGGCCGCAGAGGAGAGATAGAAAGGAGCGTGGCCTCAAGAGGAATCACAGTGATGTATCGTATTGTGGTGGGGTAATGACCCGCCATAACTCGCAGTGGCCGCCGCTGTTTACGCTTGCCGCCTTGATAGCCAGGATATCAGTCATTATTACAGGGACCAGTCAGTCCTCCGCTTGCCACCAATGGGGGCAGCCGGAGGGGAAGGAGAAAGAGGGAGCAGCGGGGCGCAAGTAGGGTGTAAAACCTTGATTCGGGATGACTACGCCTTGAATAAGAGTGGTGGCTGACAAGGAGAGGAACTAGCTGTTGTCAGGGAGATATAAGGTGGCAAGAGATTCGAGTGTAACTAGGCGTTTTTATCAGTACAGTCTTAAGGTTTCAGTGTGGTATAACTTGGTGAGTACCGCACTCTTCTAAGGCTGCGACAGGAAAATTCTACGAATGAAGTGACTCGAATCCTGTTGTGCAGTGTCAGTCCCCCTTAATAGTATTGTGTAGTACTCTGATGCAAGAAAGCGTATGTTATATGTTAGCACGCCTACGCTTGCACATCCATAGTCAATCAGGATGTTAGGAATCATTTTTTTTCTATGTAATGAATTACTCATTTTCTCGAGGCGTAGCTTTCATTGATTAGTTCCTGTTGATTGAGGCATGTACTCATGGGCGTAGGTGAAGGTCAATCTTGTGTTGACGGGGATGCTAACGAACGAATCTGCCCCTACCAAACGCATACCAAGTATAGACGTCGTCTTGACCATGTCTGAGCAGAGTAAGATAATCAAGATGGCAGACGAGAGGCCTGGCTGCGGACGGGCTCAGCATAGTGATGATGTGTTGTCTTTATAGACGGTGCAACAACGTATGTGTCATACTGAGTGTAATATACAGCCTTCCTAGCAAAGCTCCGATTTGATGTAGGTGATGGTTTAAAGGTCATATATCGATGAGTATTGTAACGTTGATGGAAGGTAAAATCACTAATAATCAATATTAGTAATATGAATATAAATCATTCCGAAATATGCTGTATATAGATTTAAGGTGGCATGTCATCTCTAGGTTTAAACGAGAAGAATTTATTTTTTCGTCGTTTGAACACGAGAGCTACTTTCTTACAAGCAGACTTGGCTCGTTGTTTAATGTAGGGAGGGATTCCCGGGTAGACTAAATGTTACCGGGATACAATTCATGTTTATGTTAAGCAGTTGAGTTACAGAACCGTCAAAAGAGGTTTGGAAAGTTGTGGGTTTTAAAAATTGAAATAGGTAGATAGTTGGTAGGGTTTAGAGGCATTAAAAGTGACTAGGATACGACAGCCCAACTGGGAAATCCTTTCTAAATCTAAGTTTGAAAAGACGAGATGGAGATGGAGCAAGTAAAAGACGGGATGGAGATGGAGCAAGTAAAAGTAGATGGGATTTGAAATACTGATACGTCAACACTTCTTTAGGTTTACGAGTTTGCTCGGTGAGACCTCCATTCATTGTTCGCCCCAGATGTTATTAAATAGCGGGGAATCTAGGGAGGTTTCATCTCCTACCAACACTCTCTGGAAACCCTCCCCAGCAACGCCCTCTCGGCTCTGTCTTAGATGCACCGCACAACTGTTGGGTCATTTATGTGTTATTCCTTGCGGTCTGTAAGTAGGTCGAAAACAGGAAGGATAAGATGCAAGCAGCAGGCGTTCACACCCGGACTGATCCTGACATTCACTCGTAACACATCGCCAGAAAAAGTTGTAGAGATGAATGACGAAAAATGAACTTGAGTGAAAATGAAACATAAAACTGTAAACCTTTATTTTTCATGTCAATAGATTAGATTATACATTGGCTCGCTAGTTTACAAATACCTGAGGATTGATAGTGCGGTCCCGTGCTACGACAACCCCTCTTGTCCCTCGCATCAGAAATTTCACTGATTAGGGATCTAAAATGAGTAAGATATTGTCATTAAGGTAGAGTCTCTAGCTCCATTACCGATATTGAGTGAGTAAGCCTTTAAGTGTTTCTGCGAGTTTACCAGTGGAGTCTGAGGTAGGGAGGTACTCCCTCACTTTCACAATATCGACTGAAGTAATTACATGTTTTAGGTCACGACGTTGTATATACAAGCCAAGGACTTCCACATACAGAATGGAGATCGTGTCTCAGCAAATCACATATCTGTTCAGCTCTCACTCTGGAAGCTATTTCCCTTCTGGACCTACAACTTACCTCCTTTGCTATTCCTCATAATTCATCTTTCTTATCATTGTCAACGAAGGCTACAGCTACACATCATCTGGGGATGACACCGGAATTAGTATGGCAGTTCTGGTCTCTCGGAGACATATTGAAAATGTCCGAAGAGACAAGACATCAGACAGATTCGCCCGTGGGCTTTTTGATAATGATAATAGGATGTCCATCAAAAAATAGGATATCCAATCATTGTGCGGCGGAGGGATTAAAAGAACCGAATACAAGACAACATAAAGCTTGGCTCTGATAGGGAAGAGGTACATTCAAGAACTATCTCTGATTTTATATTGTATTAGGGCCAGTGGGCCCTAGCTTCCAACAGCCCGGTCTGTGGGAGTGAAGGCCCTCGAGGACTTCACCAAGTAGTCACCTGATATATTGTATGTACTTTCCTTTTAGTGAGCTCATTTGAGGAACTGCATCGTCACAGTGAACATAGGCTTAGACAGGGTCTTTGTAACTCAGACGCGTAACTCATAACATTTCAGATAAGGTGAACTCTCCCGAGCTGAGTTCCGTTGTGTACTGACGTTGCGTTTTAAAGCTAGCGTAATTGCTGGACTAGATGTTGAAAAATCATGAACTGCGTGTGTGTACTCAAGCATCTTGTTTAGGTTGGCTAAAAGCACTGATGTATGTTTGGCAGAACGGTCAGGAGAGATACCTCATCTTACACAGGGAATATACCAGAGGTCTCTAATTTGAAGTATGAGAATGAATATGTTTACCTTACTGGATTGTGATAAGGTCTGCACAATACACCGGATGGATAATTAAGTTCCCGTTGGTAGGATCAGAGACTATAACATTTGGGGCCTCTTAATCAATACCATTAAAAAAACAAAAAAACAGACGGACGAATTGTCTTTAGATATGCATCATATACACATGCAACAGATGTGAAAAGACTGACTGCAACCTCCAGTTGCTGAACAGAATGGCTTTTCACGAGAGGAAACTTGGTCACAGACATACCTCTTAGAGTACAGACAGGGCGCTGAAACTTTTTCCTATACCCTCGTACTTATACTATACCTAAATAGTCGCGCCTGCAAAGGCAGAGCTACAGCTTCATCAAAAGGGGTGCCCCCTTCATCAACAACAAAAGCTTGGACGTGATCACTCTCTCCTGGAACAAAAGCTAGGAAATAACCACCGTCTGTAGCAGATGGGAATAACAGCAGCAGCAACAGCAGCAGCAGCAGCAGCAGCAGCAGCCACCGCTGCCAAGAAGGTGGCTGCAAGACTCCCTCCTTGTGTACATACCATCACCGTTTTCTTTATTCGTAGTCACGCCAGCGAAGGGGAACGACAGAGCCTGACACGCCCATGATTTATGCTGTATTATTTCATCGGTGTAGGAGGGAAATTCCACTCGGGAATTGTACAGGGAGGAAGTGGACGTTTCATCCCATGATCAGCGGCTTTTAAGTACAGTTAGCGATGGGCGGGCAGGAGAAGGGACGAGATGACTTCGAACTTTCGTTTTTTGCTCCAGAAAATTATTCATTAAGTATAAGATCTTAGCTGTTCTGGTTATGCGATTACGTATGGTTACTAATTACACTCTCAGTTAAGAGAATGCTCATATATCACGAGTTTCTGACGACACATCCGACTTGAAGAGTCTCATCACAAAATTGATGACGCGATATACACCGCACGGGATGATTATACACGGGAACTAGTTCTTTAGTTGCTGAGGTTACTGGTAGGGCTTGTAGCTGGGGTAGGGGAGAGGACAGGACCAGTGGGGCAGGGAAGGTTGCGGGAGAAGGATGGGCTGCTGATGGAGAATACAAACGTGGTGGTACTGAGGGTATGGTATGACTAGGAGGAAGATTATGAGGGCAGGATAGATTGACGTGGTGGAGGAGGGTTAAGAGGAAGAGTAGTGAGAGGGGAAGGTTGTGGGTGGGATAGTGAGGGGATGAGGTGGAAAGGGTTGTGAGGAGAGTAGGGAAGAGTTAGAGGTGAGGTTGGCAGGGCTGTGGGGAAAAAGAGGAGGGAGTGAATGATGAGGCAGGTATGTTGTGAGGAGAGGAGGAGGTGGGGTAGCGAGGGGTGAGCGACATGTGGGTTGGCCGGATCTGGGGGGTTTAATTAATGGTGGCGGACGCAAATGGTTTTACCTGGCGTCGTGGGAGACCTTGTAATCATGCTCTCGTGGTGCCATTACCGGCCCTGACTAGGCTGCTAGGTGAGAGGCAGGGTAGGAGGTCTGCCAGTGAGAGTGGCTGTTTGGGTCTGACGTGGGGCGGCTATCTGAAGAACCGTGAAAAAGGAGGCGGGAGGAAGGCTGTGTGGGTGTAAAAAAAAAAAAAAGATGAAGAACTGTTTATTGAGTTCAGGCGTGAGAACGGCTATGTGGGTGTGAGGGAGGGAGGCAGCGAGAGAGTGAAGTTAACTGTCTGGGCATCAGAGTAGGGGCTATGTGGGTATGAGTGAGAGATGGCAGTATCTATGTGAAGGAGGGAGCTTATATGGATTTAAAGGAGGTAAAAAGGTTATGTTGGCATGAAGGAGGGAGGCGTGCAGTGTGGATATGAGGAAGGTAAGGGGTGAGGCTCTAAGGGAGGGAGGCTGTTTAAGAATGAGGGAGGGAGACTGTGGTAGCCTAAGGGTGGGCGGGGGGGTTAAATTGTCTGAGCGTAAGGGAGAGAGGAAAGCCGTTTGAGTTTGTGTGTTTGTGTAGGTTCATGGATAAGTTGTCTGGTGGAGGAACTGTTAGCCTGGAATGTCGTTAAGTACTGCACTGTAAATAGTCGCACTTAATGTAAGGGAATGTTATCTGCACAACACTACAGTGACTCGTTGCATCCACCGCTGCAGGCGTATCATACGTACACATCTCCGTTTAGAGTGTGTGATTACCTTTTAATCAGTGGGGAGTGAAGATGGTCCACCCGGGCAATGACAGTGACACGGATATGTGGTTTTGTGGTCGGTGGTCCCGCTGATCACTGCCATTTCTGCACCACTGTGTTGACCCACAGTGTTGGTGCAGGTGGCGATCCGGTCCTATGTCCACTGACGCTATTATCACCGACCCTTTGGCCAGCTGATGTCAGATTAATGACACCTTTTGTGGTCCCTTTGTTTCTGTTGCGTAAGGAAAAGTTGACGGTGCGGTTATTGCTTTGGCGGGCGATTACACAACTTTGTGTTGGGAGTTCTGGAAACTTGAAGTTACTCATTTCGATTTGTGCCGCGAATGAGCGAGACATGTTCAGGAGACACGTTCTTAATCTCTTGGATTAATATGTGTGTGTGCGGGTGTGTGTGTGTGCGTGATATGATCAGGAACGGTGAATCAAGGCAATCACCACCTGTAGCAGGAGATATACCGGTGATAAGAAACTTCTGAGTGGGTGGGAGGAAGGAGGAATTATTAGCCCACGAGACAAAATATTTCACCTGCCTTGACCAATTGTACAGATGGTAGAGATCGATTTTAGTCTTGTCAGTAACTGATTTAACGCAACAGAATAAAGTGATTGGTAATGGCAGGAGGAACAAGGTCGATAAAAGTCATACCCACGTGGATAAGTTAGACCTGAGTGTCTACAATAGCAACAGCATAGTCATTGTAGATGGGAGTGTAATGCTAGGTAACAGCATTAGGATTAGCAGCAACAGTTGTAGCTGCTTGAAAAAAGAGAACTTGGGGTAATATCCAGCAGAAGCTATTCATAAAGGGTTCTTTTGTTTCCATCAGGCAGAGGAGGAGGCAAGACCGAGCGAGGCAGTAGTAGTAGTGGCGGCATGATTTGTATCGAGACAGCGAAGGCAATAATACAGAGGAGGGAGGCTGTGAGGACGCATACATGAGCACACTGTGTCGTCAATGCCACCCTCACCGTCCTGTTTTTTCTGCTGTGGTGTTGCTGCTGCCCCAGCCGCTCTTACCCAGACTTTTTCTTCTCTGCTGCCTCTTAGGCAATACTCTGACCACCGTCTAGCCTGCTGTCTGTCCCAGCTGTTTTTTTTTTTCCATGTTTTTAGTCGACCATTTTATGGAAACAATGAGAGTGGAGTTATTTGTACGTGAGACCATTCCAGACTTTGTAGTTGCCGGGTACAAGTTTTACAATAACTCGCTGAATTTTAATAGAACTTAGTGATATGATAAATATAATCAACCCTCAGCTCAAGTTCGGAAGTTTGGGTTCGCACATCCGTCTAAAAACCTTCAGTAACTTGCTTCGCTTGGTGCTGGTGGGATTAGGTCAAACTTGGTGAGGATTACCGTTTTCGATCCTCAGCTTAGTTTCGTAGGTTGAGACGAATCGTTCGGCTTTATAGCCGGTTTAATGTATAGCCATCCAAGCACATGATCCAAACTCAGTTAAATCATACTGCATTTTTATCCGATTTTGTTGGATTATCTGAACTTACGGTGTTGAAGCTAAGCTTAGTTTCGAAAAAGCGACAAATAACATAAAAGTATGTTCGGCGTGATTAAGCGCCGAACTACGGTTTGGAATCTCTTGATTTGGCCAAGTTGAGATGAAAGGTGATTAGATTTGGCGAAAAAATTATTCATCTGTTGATTCCTAGCTTTATATCGAAGGTATAATCATGGGCCTGGTTAATCTAATAACTTGCATCCGCGTTCTCTTACGTTTGTATATCTGAAGCATCAGTGTCAGAACATTAACCCTATTAAATGATGAAATTTTTTAAAGGTTTGTTGAGCTCTGAACTTCAGGAAAGATGACGATTCGTGGCATAAGTGTCTGTTCTATTTTTAAGCAAATCATCTTAAAATATGTACATCCAGTATTGTTGTCTTATTTCTAGGATCATTAACTGATACTATGGTTTTCACAATTCGGTTGAATCTTGACTAAGAGAGATACTCACATATAATCATACCCATATATGCTTCACACTTCCTCCTCCTCAACGAACTGTATTCTTTACTTCTCTATCTTTCTTCACATAACTGTATTCTTTATCTCTGTCTTTTCTACCTTTATTCTATCACCTCTGATAATCTGCTCTATTGCGTTCCTCCATGTTTGAAAGTTTCAGTCTACACAAATATCCTCGTCTTCATAACTCGGACCTTTATAACGCAAGTTATCCCTCTCCACTGCTCTTAATTTTGAAACCATCATCCTCTTCATAAACGTGGAGTGGAATCCCAGGTTTATACTGTAACTAAGGCCGTACCTTTGTTTCGAACTGTACCTCGTTGATTAACTTGGCAAGTTAACGCTGAACCATAATCAAAGTGTAGAAGATTCTTTGTGTCTCGCATCCTCTTTTCTTGCTCCAGGATAAAGTCGAATCTTCTCTGAGAGCTCGTAGAGCCAGGCTCGAAAGTCTCTGTTTCTCTATATTCATCTCTCTATTTATCTGTTATGTATGTATCTATTTATCTATCTATTTATCGGTCTGCCTATCTGTTTATCCATCTGTCTCTCTATCTGTCTATATGTCTATCTATTAATGTAATCAACGTGTTCGCCTTGTTCAGGTGAAAGTAAATTACAAAGCGCAAAGCACTAAATCCACAGTCTCCTTCGTAGAACTAAAGACTGGTCCCGAGGGATAGTCTTAAAGACAGGTCAGGTGCAGGGAAATTGGTTTGGGAGGGATGGGGGGTGAGAAACATAGAGAAGGCAGGTCGAGACACAGGTAGATGTCACCCAAACCCCCATGGTCAGGTGCTGTGACCTTACTCATTGGCCTAATCCTATCAGATCTCCTGGGGATGGAATGGGAAGGGGGTCGGTGCTGCAGGTGACGTTGGTGGGGAGAGTCTTCTTCTTGCCGTCGAATTGGTCAACCATCAAATAGGGGGACTGTGGCCACTATGTTAGACTGTGTGTAGATTGATGGAGCTGTGGGCTTCGTTTATCCGTGCTTGATGGGATGACACATGTGTTTCTTTTCATATCAGCTGTGAAGTTCTTACTATGTTTCCGCCATTGGTGTTGTCTAGGCGGTTTAAATTGATGTGGTTAACGATACGTCGCCCCACAGTAGATCTAACGTGATCAGTAGATATACACTTTGAGTTATACAGTTGTCATTCACGCAGCGGTTTTTGTTAACTACATTGTCCTTAACGAACATGTCTCGAGGGGCATCGGTATTGTTACGCATGATAAAGTTGGCTGATTGAGGGTTTTTGTAGCTCATGACACCTCTCAGCTTTTTGTCATCGTCCGTAGGAGTACAGGTTCTTGCCGCTTGTATGCAGGAGTGAGTATGGTACGATAGTATTCAGTCAGGTTGTTTTGCTGCTCCGATGGGAATAGTGACGTGTAGCGGTGTAGAAGTTTCCTCAGAATGGCTTAGGCGAAACGTTGTGTAGATTGATGAATTGAATTATGGAGAGTCACGGAGAAGTTGTCTCCTCTCATCCTGAAATAAGGAAAGCTCCAAAACGCACAAACATTTCTTATAGGAAACTGAGCAACTGCAAGAATGCGGTGGAGTTTAATAACAAGTGTTTCCATTGTACGCTAATACATAACTATATATATATATATATATATATATATATATATATATATATATATATATATATATATATGTATATATATATATGTATATGTATATATATATATGTATTGTTGACTGGTTGGTAAGGTTATTTAATGTATGTATGACTCATGGTGAGGTGCCTGAGGATTGGCGGAATGCGTGCATAGTGCCATTGTACAAAGGCAAAGGGGATAAGAGTGAGTGCTCAAATTACAGAGGTATAAGTTTGTTGAGTATTCCTGGTAAATTATATGGGAGGGTATTGATTGAGAGGGTGAAGGCATGTACAGAGCATCAGATTGGGGAAGAGCAGTGCGGTTTCAGAAGTGGTAGAGGATGTGTGGATCAGGTGTTTGCTTTGAAGAATGTATGTGAGAAATACTTAGAAAAGCAAATGGATTTGTATGTAGCATTTATGGATCTGGAGAAGGCATATGATAGAGTTGATAGAGATGCTCTGTGGAAGGTATTAAGAATATATGGTGTGGGAGGCAAGTTGTTAGAAGCAGTGAAAAGTTTTTATCGAGGATGTAAGGCATGTGTACGTGTAGGAAGAGAGGAAAGTGATTGGTTCTCAGTGAATGTAGGTTTGCGGCAGGGGTGTGTGATGTCTCCATGGTTGTTTAATTTGTTTATGGATGGGGTTGTTAGGGAGGTGAATGCAAGAGTCCTGGAAAGAGGGGCAAGTATGAAGTCTGTTGGGGATGAGAGAGCCTGGGAAGTGAGTCAGTTGTTGTTCGCTGATGATACAGCGCTGGTGGCTGATTCATGTGAGAAACTGCAGAAGCTGGTGACTGAGTTTGGTAAAGTGTGTGGAAGAAGAAAGTTAAGAGTAAATGTGAATAAGAGCAAGGTTATTAGGTACAGTAGGGTTGAGGGTCAAGTCAATTGGGAGGTAAGTTTGAATGGAGAAAAACTGGAGGAAGTGAAGTGTTTTAGATATCTGGGAGTGGATCTGTCAGCGGATGGAACCATGGAAGCGGAAGTGGATCATAGGGTGGGGGAGGGGGCGAAAATTTTGGGAGCCTTGAAAAATGTGTGGAAGTCGAGAACATTATCTCGGAAAGCAAAAATGGGTATGTTTGAAGGAATAGTGGTTCCAACAATGTTGTATGGTTGCGAGGCGTGGGCTATGGATAGAGTTGTGCGCAGGAGGATGGATGTGCTGGAAATGAGATGTTTGAGGACAATGTGTGGTGTGAGGTGGTTTGATCGAGTAAGTAACGTAAGGGTAAGAGAGATGTGTGGAAATAAAAAGAGCGTGGTTGAGAGAGCAGAAGAGGGTGTTTTGAAATGGTTTGGGCACATGGAGAGAATGAGTGAGGAAAGATTGACCAAGAGGATATATGTGTCGGAGGTGGAGGGAACGAGGAGAAGAGGGAGACCAAATTGGAGGTGGAAAGATGGAGTGAAAAAGATTTTGTGTGATCGGGGCCTGAACATGCAGGAGGGTGTAAGGAGGGCAAGGAATAGAGTGAATTGGAGCGATGTGGTATACAGGGGTTGACGTGCTGTCAGTGGAGTGAATCAAGGCATGTGAGGCGTCTGGGGTGGACCATGGAAAGCTGTGTAGGTATGTATACACGTGTGTGGACATGTGTATGTACATGTGTATGGGGGGGGGGGGGGTTGGGCCATTTCTTTCGTCTGTTTCCTTGCGCTACCTCGCAGACGCGGGAGACAGCGACAAAGTATAAAAAAAAAAAAAAAAAAAAAAAAAATATATATATATATATATATATATATATATATATATATATATATATATATATATATATATATATATATATATATCTGACTGCCATTATGATGGATGAGGCATATCATCTGTAATAGATGTTCCTTTCTTCTATAGCTGATGGCTTCTGATGTTACTTTGCTCTCATTCATCACTTCCACGTTCTTTTGAAGTGACATCATACTCCTCCTCTTAACCCAGCTCTTTGGTTCGGTCTCCAGAAACGAACGATAAATCCTATCAGAAGAGCCGAGGCATGGGGCATCAGCATTCAGGCAAAGAGGTTATAAATACGTAGATTAGGGACGGTCGTGTGCGACATGTGGTGATGGCAGCAACGTGTGGGCGGGCTGGCCCACCCGCTGGCTGACACGTGCTATGGAATACACTCAAGTTTCCCCCCGACAGCAGCCAGATGCATTTCCGTCCATTGTGGACATTTCGAGGGGAGGTTCGTGGGGTTGGAGGGAGTAATGGAACATTTGACGCTGGAAAAAAGAATCATTTTACACTTGGAATTTATATGTGTTCTTTTTGAAGGCTATAAGAAAACGTAAAAGCTTTAAGAAGAATAACTGAGTGACAGTAGGGTGTGGAATGCCACTGGTTCCAGTACAGCATTGAGCTTGGGTTCCAACCTAGTATGTCATTAAAAACAGCTAGGGTTCAGGATCATGACAAGTGCCCCGACCTGGTAGTTTCTTACTTGTTGCGCCAACGGGAAGGCCACACCTGCATTATTTCAATGGTTCTAAGTCAGTTTGCTCGCCTATGTGATGAACAAGGGTTACAGCTCTCGCGTCCGTTAGCTCGATAAATTGCTTGGGAAATTACGTGAATCTGTTAATATAGCGGATGGTGACAGATAAAGGGTCAAGGATTGCTTATCAGTCGCTACGATACCAGTGTCAAATATTCACATCTAGACACCATGAAAGTAAGCTGAGGGATCTGTTTATTCGTTCGGTCATCTCCCTTCATTTTAATGTGATTCCAGATGACGATTGAGAATAGAAGGGTGTGTGACTGACGAGGCGGATGGCGATAAAACAAGCTGGCGAGAGCGGCAATAACCCTTAGACAAACTTGCCTCCACAGAGAGGTCTCTTCTTGCGAACCATTGGAGAGGACCTTTGAATGGCCAGTATTTCAAAAGCTAATGGTTCTGGTCAGACATTAGTGGGAACATGAGTCTTGTATTACGGTGAAGTTGAGTCATGATGCCGTGGTTCTGCTGGGGCACAACGCCGTGACAGCAGTGACCGCCTGGGGTGGCTGGATGATAGCCATCCGTGCCGAGGCCGCCCTCACACACACACACACACACACACACACACACACACACACACACACACACACACACACAACTCCAGTATCTTTGTTGGGACTAGGTAAAAAAAAAAATGATGAGTTTCGCCTCGTCACTGGTTATTCCTTTCATCCCAAGAGGACATCAGAAAGCAGCAGCAGCAGCTGCAGCTGAAGATTGCCATCAGCTAAGGATACCATCAGTGGATTTTCCCCACTGCCACTGCGGTAGTGTGTACCCGGTTCATGCCAAACTTGTAGTTTTATGTTTCTTTTCACCTGAATGTATACCACAGAATCAAGATAGTTTTAGGTAATTCATATAGGTTTTTTGCCTCTTTTTATGGTAATTCATATAGGTTCTTTGCCTCTTTTTCTATTTATACGTTCCACACTAGAAATGATTAGTAGAATGTTCGTCTTAACGACGCTCTTAAAGTTTGTATTTTTTCATAATCTGTAACTTAGTGTATTTTCGAAGATTGTGTCTGAATGATGATAGGCTCTGTCTACGGTGGTTGATCAGAGCGATTCTGGTGTTCCAAAGGGAAGCGGGCTTACATACATATCACGTGCCATAAGATCACTGTTCAGGTGCTTCATATCACTGAGATCGACTCTTTAATTCTCTGGTATATACTATTGTCTCACATCACAAATATTCAGACGTATACATAGGACCTGCATGTATCTTGTTGACTGAGATACTGATAGATGGTAAGTGAAATGTTTTGAATGTCTTTACCTTTAAGTGAAACAACCCATTTTCCTCACATTCCTTTGTTCAGTCGTAATATTGAGGGATAAAAGAAAATACAGGTCATTGCAGGGCTACCTGGGCCTATAATTGCTTCCTTTACTGACCCATGTTTGGAAGTGGGTTAAGGATTCGCGCACAGCAGGTAGGGAGGTCGAAAATGGTGTTCTTGTAGCGTACGAGTTCCATCCTCAAGAGATGGTATGGGATACAACTTTAATGTCCGAAGGCGTCTGTGGTGTGGTGATCTGGAGACGAGAGACATGATAAGCCGGAGGTTATTGGTCAGTGGTTGCTACTTCGGGGGTGAAGGAAGGGGAAGGGAGGCTGTGAGAGGTGGTTCCTCTGTGGTGCTTAAGGAGGGTTGGGTCCACGGGTAAGGGGTCGTAGGGAAGTGGGAGGTGCCTCATCTGTTGCCTTGGGTGTGGACGGGGGGTAGGTTGGAGGTGTCTCTTCTGTGGTTCTGGCGAGGTAGGGGGCGGGGGAAAGTAGGGGTGGTGAGAAGGTCCTGACCATGATTTTTTGGGGGAGCAGTCTAAGAGTAAAGTGGCGGGGGCAGGTGGGACGCGGCCCCCTTTCGTATGGGGGGGTGGGAGGTGTCAGCGAAAAAGAAAGAGAGTGGGGGGGGGTGAGTGGTAGTAGATAAGGAGGAGGAAGGGTGCTGTATATGGGAGTGGGTTTAGAAAGGGGTCACAGGGACTCAACAAGCGATAGATATGGAAAGAAATAGGAGACGGATATATATATATATATATATATATATATATATATATATCACTGAGAACCAATCACTTTCCTCTCTTCCTACACGTACACATGCCTTACATCCTCGATAAAAACTTTTCACTGCTTCTAACAACTTTCCTCCCACACCATATATTCTTAATACCTTCCACAGAGCATCTCTATCAACTCTATCATATGCCTTCTCCAGATCCATAAAAAGCTACATACAAATCCATTTGCTTTTCTAAGTATTTCTCACATACATTCTTCAAAGCAAACACCTGATCCACACATCCTCTACCACTTCTGAAACCACACGTGTAGGAAGAGAGGAAAGTGATTGGTTCTCAGTGAATGTAGGTTTGCGGCAGGGGTGTGTGATGTCTCCATGGTTGTTTAATTTGTTTATGGATGGGGTTGTTAGGGAGGTAAATGCAAGAGTTTTGGAAAGAGGGGCAAGTATGAAGTCTGTTGGGGATGAGAGAGCTTGGGAAGTGAGTCAGTTGTTGTTCGCTGATGACACAGCGCTGGTGGCTGATTCATGTGTGAAACTGCAGAAGCTGGTGACTGAGTTTGGTAAAGTGTGTGGAAGAAGAAAGTTAAGAGTAAATGTGAATAAGAGCAAGGTTATTAGGTACAGTAGGGTTGAGGGTCAAGTCAATTGGGAGGTGAGTTTGAATGGAGAAAAACTGGAGGAAGTGAAGTGTTTTAGATATCTGGGAGTGGATCTGGCAGCGGATGGAACCATGGAAGCGGAAGTGGATCATAGGGTGGGGGAGGAGGCGAAAATTCTGGGGGCCTTGAAGAATGTGTGGAAGTCGAGAACATTATCTCGGAAAGCAAAAATGGGTATGTTTGAAGGAATAGTGGTTCCAACAATGTTGTATGGTTGCGAGGCGTGGGCTATGGATAGAGTTGTGCGCAGGAGGATGGATGTGCTGGAAATGAGATGTTTGAGGACAATGTGTGGTGTGAGGTGGTTTGATCGAGTGAGTAACGTAAGGGTAAGAGATATGTGTGGAAATAAAAAGAGCGTGGTTGAGAGAGCAGAAGAGGGTGTTTTGAAGTGGTTTGGGCACATGGAGAGGATGAGTGAGGAAAGATTGACCAAGAGGATATATGTGTCGGAGGTGGAGGGAACGAGGAGAAGAGGGAGACCAAATTGGAGGTGGAAAGATGGAGTGAAAAAGATTTTGTGTGATCGGGGCCTGAACATGCAGGAGGGTGAAAGTAGGGCAAGGAATAGAGTGAATTGGAGCGATGTGGTATACCGGGGCTGACGTGCTGTCAGTGGATTGAATCAAGGCATGTGAAGCGTCTGGGGTAAACCATGGAAAGCTGTGTAGGTATGTATATTTGCGTGTGTGGACGTATGTATATACATGTGTATGGGGGGGGGGGGGCCATTTCTTTCGTCTGTTTCCTTGCGCAACCTCGCAAACGCGGGAGACAGCGACAAAGTATAAAAAAAAAAAAATATATATATATATATATCCCTGGGGTTACAGGAGAAAGAATACTTCCCACGTATTCCCTGCATGTCGTAGAAGGCGACTAAAAGGGAAGGGAGCGGGGGGGGGGGGGGCTGGAAATCCTCCCCTCTCATTTTTTTTTTTTTTTTTTTTTAATTTTCCAAAAGAAGGAACAGAGAAGGGGGCCAGGTGAGGATATTCCCTCAAGGGCCTAGTCCTCTGTTCTTAACGCTACCTCGCTAATGCGGGAAATGGCGAATAGTATGAAAGAAAATCCTGGGGGCCTTGAAGAATGTGTGGAAGTCGAGAACATTATCTCGGAAAGCAAAAATGGGTATGTTTGAAGGAATAGTGGTTCCAACAATGTTGTATGGTTGCGAGGCGTGGGCTATGGATAGAGTTGTGCGCAGGAGGATGGATGTGCTGGAAATGAGATGTTTGAGGACAATGTGTGGTGTGAGGTGGTTTGATCGAGTGAGTAACGTAAGGGTAAGAGAGATGTGTGGAAATAAAAAGAGCGTGGTTGAGAGAGCAGAAGAGGGTGTTTTGAAGTGGTTTGGGCACATGGAGAGGATGAGTGAGGAAAGATTGACCAAGAGGATATATGTGTCGGAGGTGGAGGGAACAAGGAGAAGAGGGAGACCAAATTGGAGGTGGAAAGATGGAGTGAAAAAGATTTTGTGTGATCGGGGCCTGAACATGGAGGAGGGTGAAAGGAGGGCAAGGAATAGAGTGAATTGGAGCGATGTGGTATACCAGGGTTGACGTGCTGTCAGTGGATTGAAGCAAGGCATGTGAAGCGTCTGGGGTAAACCATGGAAAGCTGTGTAGGTATGTATATTTGCGTGTGTGGACGTATGTATATACATGTGTATGGGGGGGGGGGGCATTTCTTTCGTCTGTTTCCTTGCGCTACCTCGCAAACGCGGGAGACAGCGACAAAGTATAATAAGAAAATAAAAAAAAAAAAAATATATATATATATATATATATATATATATATATATATATATATATATATATATATATATATATATATCGCTGTTTTATACATTTATAAGGCAA
This sequence comes from Panulirus ornatus, assembly GCF_036320965.1. Lineage (NCBI taxonomy): Eukaryota > Metazoa > Arthropoda > Malacostraca > Decapoda > Palinuridae > Panulirus > Panulirus ornatus. The sequence goes on from NC_092225.1 coordinate 11,336,736, forward strand.
CGTATAACATTCCGGTAAATCCACACCATACCCGGACGTTTCCATACTTTCCATGATTTTCCGTTTGGAATGGAAACATACATTCGTCTAGATGAATAAGGGGTGAGTTGTAGATATAAAGAGAAAGCTCTGAAAACTTTTGGAGATGGTATTCAGAATTTCGTACATATGTAGAAATGAGCCAATCATATGAAACAAGGAAAAAAAGAGCCAGTTTAAAGTGTACGTTTGTATCTGTTTTCAACTAACGTTAGAAAAATTCTCATTGAGTGAGCATCGTGTTCTGTACAGTTCAGGCTTTATGACTGTAGATGTCAGGATGTCTCCGGGCGAGCGACGTCCCCCGCACTCTGCAACGATTTATAGTTCTGTGTCCCCCCTGGGGTGTGTGAGAGAGAGAGAGAGAGAGAGAGAGAGAGAGAGAGAGAGAGAGAGAGAGAGAGAGAGAGAGAGAGAGAGAGAGATTAATGTTATAACTATATTTCTCTTTTATTTCCCCATCGCTTGCAAATTTAATGCCTTTTTTATTTATTTATTTTTTTCTAAAGCCTCAGTTCTAACACTTGGCAGCTCTGCACTCAGGTACGGATCGTTGAAGGCGTTCGGTCAGATAATGAGAGTTAATAAGTCATTCCTTCGAATTTCTCGAGATGAACTTTTAAGACAGTCGACACGATCACCTCTGGCGAAGTAGGTGGTGGAAGACATTCACAGTCGTCCGTTTACTTTGGCATTTCAAGTGTTATTTAATCTCATCCATTTTACAGTCTTTCGTGCCAGCTCTCCTGTCGTGATTTAGTGTTGTTTTTCTCAAAAGAACTTATTTATATATATATATATATATATATATATATATATATATATATATATATATATATATATATATATATATATATATATATATATTTCTGTATTGAATATTGTATCATACTGTACGACATGGTGTCTCTTCCTTTAATAAAACGATACTGTTTATCTGATATGTAGACATATTTGACAAAGTTGAGACTCTGGGCCAACGCTGGTTTATCAGCTACGAAGTTTAGCCGATCATATTTGCTGCAGTTTGTACCCAAAAGCTAAAAGCTACATGACTTTATAGAAGACTTTTGCCGCTTCTTTCTTTAGCAGGGAGATGCATCAAGGGCTACAGCTTCGATGGAACTAAGACTACCGCTAAACAAATATCTCTCTTTGTACATGATGACTTGAAGAGGCATATGAAGAACACGTATCGTAAAGGCAATCCCTTTCATGTTCCACAGAGCTTATTTTCGACCCTACATCTCGGGGACCCGAGAGGGATTTTGACACCATATCCTTGCATTCCACTCCAGGGCCCAGACTCTTGGATGTCACTTTTTCTAATGACATACAAAACGCCTTTTTATATGGCAGTGAATTTATGGGGCCTGGCTTCTGGAATAACTGCAGAAATTTTGAAAATGACTTCCATAGCTCCACCCGATAAAAGTATGAAACAAAACAGTCCAAGAATAATAAAAAGAAAAAAGAAAATAAAAGGCCAGTCACACGAGCGTCGAAAAACATTTAGATGTTCCAGAGGGTCTTAAGATGTAACTCGATTACACGAAATCAGACTACATAAGCCAGGTCAACACTGCTGCAAGGCGGGCCGTCTGAGATGCTTTATCACTACCACTTTGTTACAGAGGTACTGGAAAACATAATGCTAATTTGATACACAGGGACTTTACAGAAGCCTTCTACACATACCATGCATAGTAATGTAGCACGTATAGTGCGTCAAATATTGTGGACGTAGAAAAAAGTTGGGAGATGGATATATTACTTTAAAACTGACAAATTATATATTGTTATAGATCAGGCAGAAACCAATGCCACGGCGGTAAGAAGTCAGGAACTACACTTACAGTTCTACCGTTTTTTATTGTAGTTTCTGCCTTAGATGCAGACACAGTCTGAATTCATATCCCTTGCAGACAGTCAGTTGAAAGACCCGAGAGTCGGTCATTGAAAGTAGCAATTTTTTGTAATAGAGAAAAGTTTTAAGAGGCTAAATTATAAGGTAAGTGAGGAAATTAAACCAGTATAGAACTCTGAACAGAAGAGAGTACAATCAAAGCTCAGACTAGTAGTTAAAAGGACCTAAGATTAATGATATCTAGTAACCTGACCTTCAGGGAGCACAATAGAGCAATCGTTGTCACTTCCAAAATAGGATGACAAGCTGGGTCTTATAGAGCTTAAGGACAAAAGAGATGAAGGCAATGATGATACTCTTGAATAATATTGTGTGCGGACATTACCTTTAAAATTTAGGTGAACTTGCAGTAAGAATATGTAGAACGATCTTTCGCAGCTTGCATTAACTATGCTAAAAATAAAACAGCTGGGAATGACTTACAGCGCTTAGGAGCGCAGACGGGAGGGATATGATTTATGTTAAGTATATCCCAGAAGGTATAGTTCTCAATCTATGCTCGGAAATAGTGCTATATTTACTGTCCCATGCTCCCTGTAACCGCCTGACGCTGAGACCTGGAACACTAGTATGTAACACTGAGGTTGATTTTGGTTACATATATGTGTATATATATATATATATATATATATATATATATATATATATATAGGAAAGGATCATTTTTTTTTCTTTTTTTTGCATGATCCAGTATATTCCTATGAGTTTACGGGAAAGTGAAACACGTTAAGTTCCCAAGTGCACTTTCATGTAATAATCACATCATCAGGGGAGACACAAGAGAGAAATATAAGTCAGTTGATATAAAACGAAGAGACGTAGCTAGGACGCCATTTGGTAAACATATGGACAATCACATGTTTACCAAATGGCGTCCTAGCTACGTCTCTTCGTTGTATATCAACTGACTGTTATATTTCTCTCTTGTGTCTCCCCTGATGATGTGATTATTACACGAAAGTGCACTTGGGAACTTATCGTATTTCATTTTCTCCGTAGACTCAGAGGAATATATATATATATATATATATATATATATATATATATATATATATATATATATATATATATATATATATATCAAGAGTTGTTAAAGATATGGCTGACATATTTTGTCTTGACCATCTTTTATAGCTTCTGTTGCAGATGTAGTATTATTTTTCAGGATGAAAGCTTGTGAATGTGAAGAACTGGTTTAATGTAGATTAGATTTTGTAAAAAAGGCAAGGAATCCGCTGTTTAAATCAGCGTTAGACAGCTAATGTTTTTATATGTCCTCTGTCGTGAGGCAGACATTTTGCCTTTCTGTTGTCGTATGACAGTGTTATATGTCATCCCCTTATTCCTGAGCTGACCGACCCTAAACATGATGGGGAAGTGTCTTGATCCAGTTTGACTGGACAGATTGTATGTGTTTTTGTTTTTGTTATTATTTGGGTTTTCATTGGAATTCTGAGGTCCTTAATTCTATTACTTGCCCAAGACTAAAAGAAATGAACATTAATTTCGTTGCAACCCAGACTAGGAAAGCATTTTACGTAATTACAATTGGTTTTCTTTTGCGTTCTTATAGAGGTTTTAGAGAAAATCACTTCGTAATTTGTGTCCTTTTTTAGATTTTCGTGGTGTATACCTTATAATCTAAGTGCGTTGTTTGCATGTTAGTATGGCTCGATAGAACATGATTATACTTTTAGAATCTCAGACATTGCTCCTCTCACTCCTACAGCTTATAGTGTTTGACCCTCCAACGTTTGCTGAAGGCATCACCCATAATTGAGCCCAGATGATATCAACACTGGAATTTATTGTTATAATATAACCCTCAGGCTAATCTTTAAGGACATTTGAAGGTTAGAATCACTGTGACTTCTGACGATGTGAAGTTGGAAACCTTGTCATTGCAATCCCAAGTCCCTTACACAAAATTCACATATTGTGAAACGTTTATGTTCCTTATAGGTCTCATTACTGTAAGTGTTTGGATCAGTGGAAGACCCAGAAGACGAGAGCTGTGTTCTTGATCAATGTTGGCGGCGCCTTGCGTGTCAGCTGACCATCACGATTCTCACGAGGCTGTAAAAAGTGGCCAGTTTTGCCCGAGGGTGATGTTTCTACCTCATGTTTTATTACCACGTTAATATTGAATTGTTAAGTGTGAAGACCTCCCAGGGGAAAAGGAATTGAAATATAATTTGTGGGAAACGGAAGATAACAATGTAAAAAATGTATACTTACACCGGATGCAAGTGTGATGAAAGCAATGAATCGTAGCATCGGAGCTTCGAATACCATGAATTCCTCAGTGGACGGAAACAGACATGAGAAATATTCAGAGCTCGTTTCGAAGCCTCATATAATACTATACTCTTCTTATAAACACCTGAACTTGATAAGGGAGTATGTATTACGGTAATAGATCAGACTTGGATGAAAGAAAAAGTATGCAGAGAGAATATCCTTTAAGCATTTTCTTTTTTTTTTTACCTTTTCTTTCATTTTTTCCTGGTGAACATCCCAGTTCATTATCCCAGAAGACATTGCTAGAATAGTATCCAAAGACACTGCCTAAAGTTTGGCCCAATATATATGGTAATGAGAAACCCAGAAATAAGAAGGAAATGAATCGAGGACAACTCCAATAGGAAGTTCCAAACGTTGGGCTAGACTCCAGTCTCGGATTTCACCTCTCCCTAGTAAAAGTGTGGTGTGGCGAGGTTTAGTTTCAGGTTAAGGGCTGATTGGTAGAAACGATTAGAGTTGTGGGAGGCAGCAGGATGTGACTTTAGATTAGGGGTAATATGGAGCCTAACTAGAGCTTAGAATTCTTGAGGAGGCGTGTTAAGGTATGGCGAGATACATTCGTGGGCTCTTGGGATGATGCATGAATATCTCCTGCTTGGTATTTCGGTATGATTACACACCGACAGTAAACTAACTTAGATGTTTTGGACTCACCCCTTCCCGACATCAGGAAATATGATACGGCATTCTGCTTACCGTATATGTGGTTGTGTGTAATACAGGAGCAGGAGCAATTACTGGAGCAACAGGAGGAGTGCTAGCAGGAACACCAGCAGCAGTAACAGCTGGAGCAAAAGTAGTAACAACAGCAGGAGCGCTAGCCAGAGCACTAGCAGGAGCGAAAGCAGGAGCACCATCCTGGCTTGTGACCTTGAGAAACGCCTGTTGAAGTGTGTGAAGAGAATATTGAGATTACTAGAAGGTGACGAATGATTGGGGTTGTATGTTACGGTGATTGTATTTTGCTGAATATTGAGTAGAATATTGAGGAGAATATTGAAATTACTAAATGATGACGAATGATTGGGGTTGTATGTTACGGTAATTGTATTTTGCTGAATTTAATGAACACCTACTTCTAGACTATGATAATTAAGTCAGAATCCTTACCATTCATGTAAAACAGAGAGGGCAAAAACTGTGGAGATACTGACAAATATGGAAGACTGTGACTCAGAAGGCTGGTGACGCGCCATTGCTCTTAACTAATGTCAAGAAAAAGTGATAGGTATCGATGAATGTATTTGTCATCTGACACCAGGAACGCAGTTCAGTTTTTGCTATAAGAATACTGGAGGATAATGTGAGACCAACAACTGAATGCACTGAAGTAGAGAGTGATTGATTTTCCAGAGTATATCTTTGGATATAAAAAGCGAATGTTCAGATGTGTTGAAGGAGGGATCCAACAACCTTTTAGCTTGGTGACATAGATTTGACACATGATTGGGATAGTGTTTGATTAGGTGGTGGTTCAGGCTTTTGGATTAGGGCCGGCAATGAGCTATGGTTCAGGAGGCCTGCTGGTGTTGCTGCTTTAATTGTTGTACGAGACAAAATGGGTTATGTTTGCTTCAGGTCTTCAGGGTCGAACAGAACCACAACTAAAGAAACAGAAAAATGGGCTGTCGAAAGATGAGCGTTTTGTAGGCCGAAACTCAGCAATTCTAAGAAGCACAACAATATAACCATGAACTACGTTCATGTCAGCTGTACAGTAGTTATACCAGGATATGCAACGGAGTAAACGTTTGAGTCTGTGTTGGTTTGAGTTCGCAAGAAGACCCGGGAAAAGTATTTACAATGTTAACCAGACCATCAAGGCTGTGGTTGCTGTGTAAGCCTGCGGGCTGGGTCTTCCAACAGGTTTGTCGACTAACAATTCGCCTCAACATCCTGGACCGAGCCCGGACTTTAGGGTTAGGAGGCCTCCGACGACTGCTTTGGGGCACCTTTAAGGAAACCTGTGTTTACACCTACAAATTCTTCTTGTTTCCACCCACGAATGTCTGTTTTCATCTACGAGTGTCTATCTCTCCACTTGAGATTGTACTTGTATTGTTGGACATACTTAAGTATGAGTGGCACCTTTTTTTTGTCACAGACTTGCCTCTGTTAAGTTTATAAGGGCTGGAGAATTAACCCCACCACCAGCATCACCACAAGTAACACCGCCGTGGACGATGGTGCGACCATGACCACAAACACAGCCACTGCGACCATCAGTGCATCTGCTTGAACCATCAGCACCGGTACCACTTTCGCCAACATTACCACTACTAACCTATCGCCATTACTTCCTCTACCATCACCACTACTGCTGCTGCTTGCGACCATCAAAACTCCTCCCTGGACCCGCCACCAGCACCGACTCCCACCAACATATCAACCACATCCGTCGACACTTTATCCTCACACCTAACACTACCGCCATACTTCACCAACCCGACATTTTTCAGCTCTAAGAAGAGCACCACCAAATTCACTACCACCCTCACATCTACACTACCACCACTACAACATCTTCACTACGGCACAACTATCACCGAACCCCTTGGTTCATGACGTGTGCCTTTGATGCTCGTGGGGGGTGCAGTGCGACGCCAGGTTTGAGCTCTGTGTCAGTATCTGTGGAAGGTATGATTAAAACGATTTTAATATAAGCATAATTGATACTGCAATACCGGGATTATTAGCGATCAAGTATGAAGGATATTCCTGAGTTAATGGCGGGATTATTCGGGGTTCTGATATCAGGATGGTTCAGGCAAGCTGTGGTATATTGATGGCTTATGACGAGCAAATTAAGGTCATCGATAAGCTTACAGGTATAATTAGATGCAAGGAAGGTTTAATCTAGAATAACTGATTAGGTGATTACGAACCAAAAGTGAGTGGAACATTATCATATATATATATATATATATATATATATATATATAGGGGATAGGGGAGAAAGAATACTTCCCACGTATTCTCTGCCTGTCGTAGAAGGCGACTAAAAGGGAAGGGAGCTGGGGGCTGGAAATCCTCCCCTCTCAATTTTTTTTTTTTTAATTTTCCAAAAGAAGGAACAGAGAAGGGGGCCAGGTGAGGACATTCCACAAAGGCCCAGTCCTCTGTTCTTAACGCTACCTCGCTAACGCGGGAAATGGCGAATGGTTTAAAAGAAAGAAAAAAAAAAAAAAAAATATATATATATATATATATATATATATATATATATATATATATATATATATATATATATATATATATATATATATATCACCTTCCTTTAGGTTGTATCATCGTCCGTGGAAGGAAAAGAATATAGCGTCGTAAAAGATTTTCTCGCCTTAAAAGAGCTTCATCTACTCTCACAGGAAGCGCGGTCTTGGAGCAGAAGGAGCTCCTTAAAAAGGGCTCCGAGGGTCAGGTAATAATAGTAATGATAATGGAGTTCAGATAAGTTTATTTAACATATATTTTCCATACATAGAAAAATAGATGTTAAATAAACTTATTTGTACTCTTAACGAATTGTGGTTTCCTCTTCATAACTATCACCACGGACTGGATAGGTCTTATAAATTGTCCCGTTTTAGTGAGAGTTGGTGACAGTGCTTTTACAATATTCCAAGTTAATTCGCTTGCGTTTTTTATTTCCTGTTAAAGCGGTTCGTTTTCTCATGCCTAACTGCAGTAGAATTCCAGTTTCCAGGTTGCTGTTGCTGCCATATATCTCTAGTAACCATTAGGAGTAGGTTTTGTTTCTGAGTGCCTCTTGTTCCTAAGCTGAAGGTAATTGGCCAATTAGAGCATCAAAGCGCTCAGTCGTATTTCAGTGTTAGTGGCATGGGAGACCCTCCCTCCTGCCACCCATAAGGGTATCCACTGCCAAATTAGAGGATCAAGTCGTCCATCAATCCACGCGTCACGGGGGCTTTGCGGCCGCGCGCTCTCCTCTCCCCCACCCCATAACCTCCTCACTCCTACTACACCTGCTCCCAGCTGGCTTCCTGCCACCAGTACCAGAGCGCTTACACAGATTTTGGTTCTACCAGTCCTGTCGACTAGCTCTCCCACAACTTGTGTTTGGTTCTACCAGTTATGCTAATTTTTTTTCTCTTTTTATTAAGACTCGCTCCTCTGCAAGTCGTAGTTATATGGATAATTGCCCTTGTGGCTCAATACTGTCACTTGCTAACTTGAATCTTCCAGCGCTCGATAGAACCTAACCTAATCACTAAGATTTCTATATCAGTCTGGAAACATTCATTGATATACCTTATCCCAAAGACGGGTGACCGTTCTAACCTTTTCGTTGCTTTGACGTCCATAGTTTCTTAAAGTTTTCGATTCCCTTCTGAACTCTCAGCATAGTTTTCGGAAATCTGAGATACATTGGTGATATCCTTTCATTTGTTCTTAGTGGCTGGTCGTACGCCATGAAACAGTTTTGTAAATCGTGTGTTGTGGTCCTAGATATCTTTAAAACTTGATGGGGTGTTATAGTTGGGTTTTGATATCCACGTTCATCTCGTTTTGGGTTTCCGTCTATACTTTGTTCTCGAATTCATCTTTCTATTTGGTCAGTCCGTATCCTGAACTGTTGACTGATCTACTTGTTTTTCTTTCAGTATCAACCCTCTTCTTCTTTCTTGGACTATATTCTTCTTTCAACGAATAACCCAATTCTCGTACATTTGTGATTCACCTCTGCATTTCTTTACTTCTTTCAAATCCTCTCCATCTCTTGTTGTTGGCTGTACTTTCCATACTGTAACTCAGGTTTGGGTAAGGTATCCTAGTGAGCAGACGTAACGTTGTTTAGATTTAACGCCTATAAAACCCAGTTTCCTATTTCCTTTTACCCTTTGTCATGATTTTTGAATCTCCTTTAGCTTATAGTTCCACCATGCAACACAGGAAACATGCTTATAATCACCGTAACGTTTAATCTTTCTTGGAGACCCCACGTTTACACAAGTAGCTGTCTGAGGGAAAAGAAAGGATGGGAGTTTTTGTTTCAGTTCCGAAGAATCTTCGAAGAGGTTGTTCCGATTATGGGAGCAATAGATTCTTCGTCCATGTATGGAATCCCGTTTTCACGTTTTCGATGGCCTTATCTTATATACTTACTGGACGGAGTTTGATAGAAAACAGTTCTGTCTAACCAATCTCCTAATTGAGCCTTACGCCGCTCTGCTAGTTTTCTTCCCCGCTTTTTTAGATATTACTTCGATCTCTTTTTTCCCCACCAGCCATAACCCGCCACTTTTAAAAGATATATTTTCCACCTCTTCAGAAATTTTTTATCATGTAATCTTACTTCTCCCCCACCCCCCCCCCCTTTTTTGTTTTGTTTTATTGAAGTCCTGACATCGATGAGAATCCCGTTTTCTTTGCATCCCATACTGTCTATTGTCCTGCTTCTCTTTCAGCTTTCACTTTTTCAAAGTCTACTCCGTTCCCTTCCTGCTGACACCCATCAAATGATTTCTTTCCCTCGGCCACCTCATCCTTCTCTCCCCGCTTTGTTAATCTCTTTTTTTTCAATAAGTTTTGTCTGTCCCTGCTCCTATCTCCATTTTCTTCCATCCTCCTTTCTCTGTCGCACACTTTCTCCTCTCTGTATCTGTGTCCTCCCTATTTCTTTGATTCTTTCAGTCCCCTTCCAACCTCCTCTGCTCTCTCTCTCTCTCTCTCTCTCTCTCTCTCTCTCTCTCTCTCTCTCTCTCTCTCTCTCTCTCTCTCTCTCTCTCTCTCTCTCTCTGCCCCATATTCCAACAACCAGGATCGAACCCGGGACCCCTGCGTTGGAAGCGGGAGCACTACTGCTAGGCTAAAAGAGAAACGACTATTCGAATACTCATGTAATCGAATACCCTTCGTCTCACGTTGATGAGCAACGGGGTCTCCACTGGTCATCTCCCATAGGCTCACACGACCAGCAGATAGCATTTAACAGAACCTAACTGTACAACACGGTGGTATATATATATATATATATATATATATATATATATATATATATATATATATATATATATATATATATCCTTGGGGATAGGGGAGAAAGAATACTTCCCACGTATTCCCTGCGTGTCGTAGAAGGCGACTAAAAGGGAAGGAAGCGGGGGGCTGGAAATCCTCCCCTCTTTTTTTTTTATTTCCCAAAAGAAGGAACAGAGAAGGGGGACAGGTGAGGATATTCCCTCAAAGGTCCAGTCCTCTGTTCTTGATGCTACCTCGCTAACGCGGGAAATGGCGAATAGCATGAAAAAAAGATATATGTATATATATACCTTCTCGTCTATCTTAATCTCCTTTCAGCATATACCCTCCTTCCTCCTCCTGATTCCCGCCCATTCACCCCTCCCTCATTCTTGTCCCATTTGTTCAATGTCTAGTTCCCTTCCCTCTTCTTCCCTCTTCTTCTTCTCCTTCACTTATCCTTCACTTGAGCCCTATTGCCTCACCTTTCCTCATTTGTCCTCCTGTGACCCCGTGCTGGTGGCTGGCTACCCCCACCACCTGCTCGCAGGACACCCCCTCCTTCCCCCTCCCCCTCTCCCCTTCTCCCAAACTAGGTAATTCATTTTAAAGTTTAAAGCCCATTATGTGATATATATATGAGGGATATTATGATAATATTATGCCCCTGGGTCACACTCTACTTTCAGCCCGCTTGTCCGTTTATATATAATCTTGCTCTTATATAGTACCGGTTATTTTATATATTTTTCCCATTTATTGGCCATTTTGTCTTACGTTTTAAAAATTCTTAGATATGAGGATAATATTTTGTGTTAAATCTCCTTTGTTTCTGTCTTACGCAAGAGTCTGGTTTAATGCATTGGCAACGTTAGCAGCTGTGATGATAAGCCCGATTATGATATGATTATAGAGACAATTATATCGGTAATGATTTAGATAGATAGCAGTCATAATAGTTACTGTATAATCGTGTTTACAGAAGTAGTAATGACCAAATGGCTATAGTTACAACACGAGAACCAACTGGAATTTGACGCTGAAGGTCACATCAGGCGACGAGACCCCGGTGAACCAGGATTTGCGTGGGGCGGCGAGACCCGCTGACGCTCAGCTTCGAGGCCAGGGAGACCTGCTTGTGAGGCGAATCCCGCTCACGCTCATCTTTGGAGGCGAGACTCGCTGACGCTCAGCTTAGAGGCTTGGGAGACCTGCACGGGGAGGCGGAAACCTGCCCAAGCTCAGATGCGAGGCAGGGAGACCTGCACGGAGCGGACGTGGTCTGCAGTGTTTGGTAAACCAAAAGGTCTTTTTGCAAGATGATCTTGACGAAATGTAAGAGATATATGTCCTCTGCTCGTCTTTCATGAAACATCTTTAGCAAGAGCTGCTAATTGCTCAAGGGAACTGTTGCCTAGAAATGAACGCAAGTATGAAAGAAAATGTTACAACCTTATGTGTGGTGACGATAGTTGCACAATACTGACAAGGTATTAAGGTCAACCTTCCCAGAAATAACGTTCAGCAAACCGCTGACCTCTTAGGAGTACTGATTTACTGCCTGGCGTTCCTGCTTCACAGAATGATTTGGGAGACCAGGTCCCCGTATCGTCAGTGGCTGCGTTCGTAAAGCGAAGATTTCATATGAATTGATCAGGACTGGGTAATCTCTACAGTTTGTTGTTTTACGACCCCAATCCTCCAATCTGAAAGCAGTTACAAATAATCTGAATTTAATTGGATTGTCGAAGATTTTTTTTTTATTCTTTGTCTGTGTCAGAGTGAAAGATACTGGTTAACTTTGGAACAATGATTCATTGTTGATCTGAACACATTTTGGTATCGGGAGCTCATCTCGACTCGTATGACTTAGTTTAGACCCAAGTAACATGAAATTTTACGACATCCAAAACTGCTTTGTGGTGACTGCGTTTGACTTTCATTGTTACAGCGGGTAGGGAGGACTTGATGACTACTGCTCTAGCACCAAGTGCCATCTGGTGCATCTGTCGCCCTGCCTTCCTCGCTGTCTGGAGCCAAACTGTGGTCGTAATTTAAAACCCTCTGGAGTGCAGGAGTTCACCAGAGCTAAATTACGGTTTCCAGGCGAAACGTCTCTTTGCTAACCCTCAATCGGGGTCAGTTGGGCCGGGAGGTGCTGTGGGGCACGAGGGTCTAATATACCCCTGGTGGCCCGCTGTGAGTTATCACGGCCCAGGTATGGGCAGAGACAGATGGAATCCGGTGGGTCTGTCTGTCTTAATAGAGGTGGTGGTGTGTCCCTCACCCGTGGGCAGCCATCACTCTAGGTCTCCGCACCTGCGACAGGTGACCGTGTCCGCGGTAGCAAGGCGCGGGGCTCGTTCTCCTAACACGTCTCTATAAGCTGGTGTGGTTGGTCTTGCCCTCCGCTACCGACAGAAGACCAAGCTGTCATCTGTTGGATTATGTCAACTGCTGGTTGCCATACTGATTGCCATCAGCTCGAATGCGCTAGCTGTTAGTCATATAGATTTTGAGGATATGAAATGGAATGGAATTCATTATGTTTATAAGCACGTCATTTTAGAGGTACTGTATGAAATACATATTGAGCCGTGGATCTACAGATAGCTATTCTGTTCCTAGCTAACTCTACTGAAGTAGATTATCTGAAGTAGGTGAGAGTAGCCATACTCCAGATACGCTGTATGAATTAGCTATATTATTTTATTTGAATATTGGTAATCATGAGATATTTCAGAGTCGGATTTAACGACGAGTAAAATCTAATATAAAGTGCAGTGTTTCTGACTGTTTACGCATTGGCGTGGCTGGACGCCAGAGTGGGCCGGGGATATGGTGTGTTTACCTCCCAAGTGCATCATTGGCCAGACAGTGTTGGGTGAAGCTAACACAGAGATGTACGTATGTAGAGGAGTACCGGGGCTGGGAGGAGAGTCTAGGTGACTTGGAGAAACTCTCGTGTTCCTTAAGAATTTCTCTAGAGCATGAATGACGCCATTTATGTTTCATTTGAGAGCGAGAGAACGTGTGCAGAAAGCTCTGACAGCCTCGCCACGCCTAGTTTGGCAGGCATGACTTAGAGGCGTGGCACCACCATGTGTATAGTGCCACCTGAGGTATGTGGTGCGGCGAGAGATGCAAGACCCGTGGACATGACACGCCTTCATTTCCTCCCACACGTGGACCTCACCACCGACGCGTCTGTTATTTTTCTCTCGACAGTACATCAGTGTCGTTGGTTATCTTCACATACACAACTCCAATTTGTCGCTGTTGCTCCTTGCCATGGTGGTAGTGTTGCAAGGACAGGCTGTTACCATTGAGGGAGTAGTGGTAGCGGTGAGGGGAGTTGATATATGGTTAATTTCGAAATTAGAGGAGGGTATTATTGGTGGAAGAGGATAGTGATGACGAAGGAAATGTACTTGGTGGAAGGGTATGAAGGAAAACGTGTCACTTGTGTGATAGAATTCTGATGGTATTTAGGAGAGACGATGCAGTGGTTGTGAAGAGGATTAGTTAAGAAATATAGCGGATTAATGGAATGGGAATGGAATTATGGAATGGTGTTGTAAAGCTTTGGAAGTTGTTGAGAACAGTGGTATTGTAAGTAGGGGAAGGAGGTTTGGGTGTCGTGGTGAGGGAAGCGAATGCAACGATTGTGAAGTATGATGGTGTAAGAAGACCGATAATGTCAATAGTAGAAGATACTGACGGTGGCAAAGGTAGAAGATGGTGATAGTGGTATGGGGTAAGGATGACAATAGTGATTAAGGAAGAAAAATCGATGATGATGAAAGAAGGAAGAGAATTGATTGCATTCACTGAATGAAGCAATCTAAATGACACAGGGTAATTTGATTTCAGGGTAGAAAAATATTGCCCTCTTTAGGTGCTTGATCAACACGATAAAAAGAAAATAAGACTGTAGAATCACTGGAGAAAGAGGAAGTAGTGATGTATTAAACACACAATTAAAGCCTTTGCAGGCAGATGTGATCATACCCCAATATCTAATGCTTACAAGGGGAAACGCTGAGGTTTAGAAGGACCTGCACTCACACCTCGACTGATTGTACTAAAAACAATATCCTATGGGCACGACAAGCATGGAAGACTCGGTAGAATATTAGTAATGAACCTCTGGGAAAGACTAAAAACACTGAGGCCTATACTCCCAAGAGCACAGATGGTAGGGATGTACAGGTGCCATTATTAACACATGGAAAATCCTGGAAGGTATAGTACCCAGTTTGCTGTCAGAATTGTTCCATTTTGGCACGGCAGGCATGAAGGCTTGGTGAAATTGGTAAGTGGTACAATAAAAGAGAAGACTGCAAACCTCTGGACCCCCAATTGGGTGATACATTGCTGGCAGCCATTACAAACTTCATGGACTGTTTAGTATAGGCATTCAAAAAGGGTCTAAGACAGTAACGTACAAAGGGTAACAGATCATCCTGGATGTGATGATTGCGTACGGCCATAGGCCACGACCTCCAACGGCTCGGTTGAAGAAAGCAACAACATAACAGCTTAGTCTTCGATCCGACGTTAGTGGTAGAAGACCTCCCGAACCATCTTAAGGTACACGTATGATAAAACGGTAAAGGGGAATTGAGTTGGTGTTTGTTAGACGTAACAGAGTTGCTGCCATTTACGAATGGGACGTAACAGAGAATCGGAATATATATATATATATATATATATATATATATATATATATATATATATATATATATATATATATATGTGTGTGTGTGTGTGTGTGTGTGTTACACACACACACAACTGTCGTAAAGGAATATTCTTTTTCATTACGTCTAACTTTGCTTGTGTGTGAGATTCTTTGGCTTGAAGGAAAAATATATTTGTTGTGTGTTTGCTGTCCTTGTTGTAGGTTCACCCGTTGTCTCTTGCTTACTGTGATGTCTTTGGTCATTCGATGACCTTGATAATGTATTAAACGTGATCTTTCAGATTGAGTGATGGACGTCTCATGCTTGTCGTGAATTGTGTCTTAGAAGTAAAGTGTTTTAAGCATGTAAGATCAAATTTCATGGCTACTAATACACGATGGCGACATTTTAGGTCAATATGATTGTGTTTTGTCGTAGAGAATGCGACAGAGACGTGGGCGTGTGAGGAACGTGGGTGCGATGGGTACATGGGTGCAGAGAGTACATCTGCAGGAGGGGAAAAAAAATCGGTGAAGGCAGCACCAGAAGCGGCAACAAATATAGAGAAAAATGTGTATCAGGTTTTGTTTTCTGAGCTAGAGGATACGTGGGGTAAAGAGGATGCACTGTACTAGGCTAGCTAGGATAAAAGATGCAGAAGAAGAAGAAGAAGAAGAAGAAGAAGAAGAAGAAGAATTATATTTACATTGGACTTCCTAAAGGCATACTGAAAGGTCTCATTCAGTATGTGTTCCCTTCGTCTAAATCAAGCACTCGCTGTAAGTTAATTCCGGGGACATGTGGAAACAGAGTTGCTTTCTCGTTGCAACGCTGTACCACCATTATTCAGTGCGAATGCTCAAGTCCTTTTGTTGGTATGTAACCTTTTGGCATCGGCCTCAATCTCATCCCACACCGCAAGGACGGTGCCGTGACCATGACCATGGTGACGAACGTGCTGTCTTCCCAGCCACGTCTCTTGTACACCTGACACCGTTGTGTGAACCACGACGACCGGTGCAATAAACTCTCTCTCACGGCCTCATGAAGTGTGAGGTGGCAGAGGACGCAAATATATATATATATATATATATATATATATATATATATATATATATATATATATATATATGTGTGTGTGTGTGTGTGTGTGTGTGTGTGTGTGTGTTTCTTTTTTCCCTTTCTTGCTTTGCCGGCGAAAAATACGAGGAAAATGCTAAAAGAATCCAATTCTTGAGATAAGTAGATGGTCAGAAGGTAACTAGATTGATGGAATTCAGTGAGAGAGAAAGGTTTGGATGAATGAAAAAAACATGGAGAGCTTCAAAAAGACGGCTTGACAAGTTTCCGCCCAGCGTTGCCTTGCCTAACCATTCAGGATGTTGCGGCTTCAAAGGCGGTGGTCGGGTGGTTACGGCAGCCAGCACTCGGACGGGAGCAGCGGTGTTACATAAACTCTTGGTCACAGACGGGACTCTGCCGCTTTTTTAAAACGAGTCTCCGAAACAGACATGAGGGACTCGAGTTTCCTTGTGTCCATGCAAGGTTGAATGTCTTTCCTATCGTTAGAAAAAAAAAATTATAATGGTAAAGTATATTTTCGTTGTGAGGGAACAAACTTAAGTGTTCTCACTGTTTCTTTTTAAAAGTGTTATCATTACAATGGGCCACTTGTCATAGCGCCTCCTCATCCCCCACCACCTCTCTAGTTAATTAATCAGTTTAATCAATTTATATCCCGCCACACTCCCCACTTTATATACCAACCCTCACATAGTATTGCTTGGACAAGACAGATGCTAAACAAATTTAAACGAATACAGTTGTCAGATACTGATGAATATTAACAAACTACAGTGGTGGACTCAGGGCCTTGTGTTTTCAGTGTATGGATACAAGATATGTGCAGATGCAAGCAGGATGGGCCGTCTGCTTGGCGAGAGTGTATTTGGTCTGAGAATTATCCTTAACACCTTCTTCCCGTGGTGTGGTTGGTGGATGTTGCTTGATGCTCACGACCTTCATGACCTTGTTACTTGATAGACACAAAGCCCAAACAGTTATATATATATGTAAGTGAATAGATAGATAGATAGATAGATGAATAGATTGATAGATAGATAGGTTCGATTGAAAGTTAGATAGATAAGAACATAATAGCACCTTATTTGAGGGCTCTTTAAATTGAGTGCGTATAATGACACACACACACACATACACACACACACACACACACACACACACACACACACACACACACACACACACACACATGCACGCACACAGATTGGTCTGGGCCGTTAGGTACGGTGCCTAGTTGGCGTAATGGATAATCCGGCGCTGTTTGTTCTTCATGAACGACCCTCATTCTCTCCGCTTTATTCTAATGCTAAACCGGGCAAGTTGTTTATGAATGTTGCGTCTAAGTGATGGCGGAACGAACATGCAGAGGACTATAGTAATTGTTTCAAATGAGATTTGATATTCGAATCCCGTTGCGGTACACATCATCGTGGGCAGAAGTCTTGAGAAGAATCTCCGAGCATAACACGGCTTTTAAAAGTGCAAGACACCGTACAGATGATGCAATAAGTATATGATATTATCACATGAATTTTCATATATACACCAGTTGGTGTGATTTTCATAAAGGAGTCTTATCTTTAGAAAGTTTGAATCCCGGTGCTGTAAGATGTTCGTGAAGATCTGGACATGTTTTTACGGGATATTTGGGTGGAGTTTTGAGACTCTTCTCCATCACTGCTTCTCGACCTGTGACCAAGCTCTCCTAGAGAGGAGGATCTGGCCTTCTCATCTGCTTGCAGGAGGAGCCTGCATCAGGAGGGCTGGTCTTCGTTTTCTAAGGTACTTTTCCCTGTTCTCTCGTGAAGAGATACAAAATGCTTCCCAAGGGATGACGTAAGCTTGTTTGGCTGTAAACAGTAGAGTCTTTGATACTGGGTGATTACATAGTGGTCTCTGGTGCTCATCAAGGCACCTTTGTTTTACCACTGGAGTTTGACAGTTACGTAAGCCCACTGAATTATCCCATCCAGTCTGGAGAGCATGAGTGTCGTCAGCCAAGTCATCATGGGTGTTGCAGTTGTAGTGACGAAAGTCCTCTCTCTCCCCAGCTCTTAATTTCTACAAACGAAGTAATTTTGTGTTTGCTCTGTCTTGAAATATAATAACTCCTGTGTCCTGTTGTGAGTATGGGTGACTAACTTGTGTTCCTCTTATATCTTAACTTTATTTTTATTCCCTCCATTGCTAGGTAGTTGAATTATTTTTCCTCCGTGTGTACTGAACATCAGTTTATTTCCGAAACCCGTTGTATGATTTCATCGATGCCTACATTTGCATTTTCCGTTTTCAGTTATTCAGATTACCAAAATTTCTATGGTGTCATCCCCCTGAAGATGTGATTGTTATCGATAAAAAGGTGTGGCGACTGAGATTATGGAGGCAATTGTATTTCCATTAATGAGAAAGATTCATTTTTAATCAGAGATCTTGGACTGAATCTGAGTATACGTTATGGTGTAGTCTACTTGGTAAGTAAATGAAGGATATGCTGTTTGTACTCATGTTCCCATCTGACCAGACCTTCGTGATGTCTTGTGTATGCATCACATTCTTTCAGTTTTCAAGGACTTCTTGAATTCTCTAATAGTCATTCAGCATTTGAGAGAAGCATGACCGTCTTTCTCTAAGACAGTTGCCCTGGGTTGTGCAAGTCATTGGATTTTATGAAGACAGTCTCTTTACTTCTGGCGACCCAGTCCAGTATTTTGTAATGTGCAGATTCTTTCTACTTCTGGTAGCCGACATGGCGTGGGCGATTGCATGCCACAATCACGGCTATCGGATTCGAGCTTGGGTATATATATATGTACCCAAGGTGAAAGAATGGAGTGAAAAAGATTTTGAGCGATCGGGGCCTGAACATACAGGAGGGTGAAAGGCGTGCAAGGAATAGAGTGAATTGGAACGATGTCGTATACCGGGGTCGACATGCTGTCAATGGATTGAACCAGGGCATGTGAAGCGTCTGGGGTAAACCATGGAAAGTTTTGTGGGGCCTGGATGTAGAAACGGAGCTGTGGTTTCGATGCATTACACATGACAGCTAGAGACTGAGTGTGAACGAATGTGGGCTTTGTTTTTCCCTAGCGCTACCTCGCGCGCACGCAGGGGTAGGTGGGGTGCCATTTTCATGTGTGGCGGGGTGGCGGCGAGAATGGATGAAGGCAGCATGTATAAATATGTACATGTGTATATATGTATATATCTGTGTGTGTATATGTATGTATACGTTAAAATGTATAGGTATGTAAATGTGCGTGTGTGGGCGTTTATGAATATACCTGTGTATGTGGGTGGGTTGAGCTATTCTTTCGTCTGTTTCCTTGCGCTACCGCGCTAACTTGGGAGACAGCGAGAAAGTATAATGAATGAATATCCATTAGTGTTACTGGTTTAAAGGAAGGAGGAATTGTAGTTGACTTATAGTTTTAATACTGTCTAGAATGGCATTCGTGTTTTGTCTCTTTCTCCAAGGATTTATGGGATACTTCTTGAGGCTTTGTACGCTCTTCAAATGATGGAATTTGTAGCAGAAAATACCGGCATACTCACTGTGGCCTGCTTAACCTAGAGTTATCGTAATGTATGACATTTGATGGAGTATTACGGGGACCACTCTCTAGAAGTAGGTTACATAAGGGGTAAGTTATTACATCAATCATTGACCTGGCCTTTGTCACTAGGATCATCCATATTGATGCTTCCCTTAACAGGAAAGCTGATATTTCTTCTTCTTTTTTTTTCATTCGCGAAAAAGTAATTTGAGGTTTCCTGTTCCGTGAATAAAAGTTTGCTTTTTCATCTTCTTGATTGTAGTCTTTTCATTTATCATTCAACAACTTGTGTTTTTCCTTTTAGTTATAATTTCCTTTGGTGAGAAAATTTGGATTGCTTCTTTCGTCTTTTGGACTTGTACCAGTTTGCGTATTCAGCTTTTTCGCAAAACTATTTATTTCCTGTATATGTATTTTACTCAGTGCCTTGAGACATATATCCTTGTTTTGATATTTAAAGTAGTTCATTATTTGCTATATTTCTGTCTCCGTGACTCTCGTTGAAAGCTTCTCCCCAAACTGGATTTTAATGCAATAAACTTTGATAATCATGTTCGTCTGTACATCAACTGAAACATCATTTGAATATGATGTTCCTGAAAGAATGGTAGTTTGGCATGATAATGTTTTTCCCTTCTTAACGATGTTATACTTGCTTCTGATTCCTGCTGACCAAAGAAATTTATTACGATGGCGAAATGAAAATTCTTTGTTTTATGAGTGTTCAGTTTACTTGTCATCCGTCATCATGGTATGAAAGACTGCATTAAAGTGTGTTTTACACAAAAAGAGACATCCGGGGCCACAAGACTTTTCAACGCCTTGCCTGCTATCATCAGAAACACCGTGTGATGCACAGTAGAGAAGTTTAAGAGTACTCTGAACAAGTATGTACGAAGAGTACCAAACCAGCCAGGCTGTAGGGGTTATATGGGCTTGTGGGCTGCGGCTTTCAACAGTTTGGTCAACCAAAGACCCATCCCAACTGTTTGGGCTTATGAGGTAAAAGACTCTTGAAGACTTCACGAGGTGTTCACCAGGTACGTCCCCTTCAGGCCATGGTGCCTTGGATGGGTTGGTTGGTTGGGTGTTATGCCAATCAGCTGCCAAGGTCATTAAGACCATCAACGTCATTAAGACCACCAACCGAACAGCGTTTTACACTGTCTTCAGGTGTTTAAGGATAACGCTAAAACCACATACACTCTCACTATGTATGTGATCCATCAGAATAGTTTTGCTTTCAGATGGAATCTTTCCTTTAGCCTCTGTAAGAAGACTTGTTTCCCGGTAATCATGATATAGTGGGATGGGACCTCCTGTTGGCCGTATGATGTGCCATGCTTGCTTCTGCTTTTGTCACTTCGCTCTGAAAGGTGAAGTTGACCCTGGATGTTATGAGGAATATGAGAATGTCAGTGGCATCGTATTCCTCGCGTGTATTTCAGTGTTGTCAAATTTTTTTTCAAAAATGTACAAACAGCACACACTTTCATGACCCTCCCTCCCTCCCACTCCAAAAGGTTTAGAAGGAAAATGATTTATTTTTTCACAGGTATACAAGGGGATAAACGTGCTCAGCTTCAATAGCGAAGAGTCACTATTGTCCGCCATTGTTGATCAGTGAATTAGTCGTGTTTGTGTAGCGGCGGTTGCAAGAACTGCGTTTTACAGATTTGGTGGGAAGGTTTGAGTCGACTTTTATTTGTATTTCTAAAAGCGTACAATAGCCCTTGACCCACTTCTACCCACCTCTGTACGGATTATGCGCTTGTGATAATCAATACTGTACTGGAATGAGTGGTTATGTGTTTGTCTACCCG
Organism: Panulirus ornatus; assembly: GCF_036320965.1. NCBI lineage: Eukaryota > Metazoa > Arthropoda > Malacostraca > Decapoda > Palinuridae > Panulirus > Panulirus ornatus. The sequence goes on from NC_092225.1 coordinate 11,358,133, forward strand.
GGTTCTCACGCACGTAAAGGTGTGCTGATTAATATAAAATTTTCATAGTGTCACGTACAAAGGTTGAGGAAGAGGATAACAAGAAATTGAGTTTTAAGCTTTAATTCTTTCGATTTTTAATTTCTAAAAAGAATATGCATTTTATTTGTTGTTTGATGATAACTTGTCTGATTTTCAGTCAATCTCCTAGGATACAGAAATGTATTCACACGAGAAAACAAGTTCTGAGTCAGAAAGGAAAAAGTCTTAGCTGCAGCCAGTAAATCTCCTGAGGAACGAAGGAGAAAGCTGGAAAAAGAATACACACTGGCAGAGCAGCAACGGCGAAAATATGAAACTCTGTGAGTCACAACCGACTGGAGCAACGGCACAGCACAGAAGAAATGACACTGCAAGAGAGACACAGACACGACAAGACAAAATATCGACACTGTGACCAGCAACGAAGAATTGAAACATGAAATTCCCTCGTAGGACTTTGTTACGTATGAAATTCGCTTGTAGGTATTTGTGACGTAACCTATTCATACACGAGGACTTCATGGAAATAGTATGAAAGCACTACACAGCTGAGGGTACATCCGAAGGAACAGAGCTGGTCAAATAACAAATGTCAAAATATTTTAAAGAAATCACTTTAGGAAAGTGGAATGTCGCCTTCAAAGATATTGGTCCAGGCAGAACAATCTGAAGATATCGTTGCTGCAGGTGAATGATCTGGATTGGTCTGCATATTTGAGGAAATGCCTGTGTCATGATCTCGAAGGTTTGCCTTTGATTTTGCCAGAGGATGTGAGCGTTGTGTCTGTGGCTAAAGGGATGTCCAAGATCAGAATGACTGTTAATAGCTCAGTAGACTTGGACGTTGCTGCTCAGCTCTTAACTTGGTGAGATGGATGGGAATATAACTCAAGTTTTGTGAGACTGGTAGCAACAGCCCGGGCTGTCGGGGGTAGAAGACATTTGAAGACTTCACTAGGTTTACTCTACTCACTAGTATTCTCAGCCCACCTCGCTAGTATGACAAACTATGGCCACGTCACTGGAACGCTTAGAAAAAGGAACAGATATCTAAAGCATGAGTGGGGTCCCACCCTCAGGATATCCATCGACCCTGATGCATGCATACCTCCCACCGCCTTGAGACTGCTGACGGGATGCCTTGGCTTGTCAGTACCTTCTCGGTCAACAGAGTGGTTGAAGGAATGGCCTGGGACTCCATCATGGCCTGACCCCCCTTAGCGCACTCCGAGGTCCTTACACGCCGCCTGCCGTGCCTCGGGCGGGTGTTACAGTGCCTGATGGCGGGCGGCCTCTTTCTTGTCCTGATTTAGTTAGGGTTAAAAAACCCTCCCTCAGTATGACCCCTCCACCACACCTCTGCGGGTGCTGGAGTGAACGTTCCCAGCTGTGATGGGGAGCTGCATCTCCTCCTCCTCCTCCTCCTCCTCCTCCTCCTCCTCCTCCTCCTCCTCCTTAAGCCCCTTTTAGACTGAACGATTCTCTCTCTGGCTCTCATGTGGAGGAAGACCCGTGTGCCTCCTTTGTGTCCACACTCCCCTCACAGTGGAGGGTGGATATATGCACCCCAGAGACTGTGTTGAGGACAGTTGTGGTTGTGAAACCTCTTCTGACCTGGTTGAATAAAATCATCTTACGAACTGTCGCAAAGAAATGGCTTACGACACAGCAACGTAAACTTTAACGGGACAGACTCGCTTCTGTTCCATCTGCACAGTGACTGTTCCTTGCCAATGAGTTTTCGTCACTGTTATGTGATAGCGTTGTTAGTTTTAGTGATTACTGGTGTTTTTTCAGCCCGTAGTTGGAATAACCTGTGCATGTCTGTGGTGTTTTCCAAAATACAAGTTTGTTTCTGTTTCTCATTCTGGTAAAATGGTGTAGAGTCAGTTTGACCTCGTTGATTTTAGTAGACTTAGTGTACGTTTGCAGCGATAAGATAATTAAAAACTATTTCTCTGGAGGTTGATTTATGAATAGAAATGTTTTATTATTTTTAGAGGAAGGTTATTTTAACCGAAGAATTAAGAAAACGGGAAGAATGGTGGTAAAGAAGATACGAAAAATGAGAAAATGAGGCGTTGAAGGGCTGCTGTGTCCCTAGACATGAGATCAGATGGTGAAAATAACCATTGAAATATTCGTACGAGAGTGAAACTCACATATGGATAGTTACTTAGAGGAGGACTTGATCAAGAAACACTGAAGTATATGACGGTAATCAGTGATCATATATGACAGCAGGAGAGACAGAAATATTTGGTTTTCAAGAGAGAGGAAGCATGCGTCCCAGGTAGACAGACAGGATCCACCTGGAGGTCATGCTGTTTCCCAGCAGCCAAAAGTTTTCCAGAACTTTTGCCATCCAAGAAAAGATGTAATCTTGGTGACAAACGACGTTTATGGCCTTCACAGATGGTGGTTTTACCTAAGGGCGGGTCAGTTTTTACGTATACCGGTATGTCCATGTGTAAGCTGCGGTTTTATGATGTTTAAGCAAAGCATCCAAGACCAAAGGAAGTGTTGTACAACATACTAATTATCCAAGTTCGAGACTAGGAAGAAGTATGATATGCAAGACACCTAAGGAGAGACCAGGGGAAGTATGATATACAAGACACCTAAGGAGAGACCAGGGGAAGTATGATATACAAGACACCTAAGGAGAGATCAGGGGAAGTATGACACTATAACAAGCCATCTAAGTAGAGACCAGGTTGAAGTATGATACCAAAAATATACCAGCTACGTGAGGCCCAAAGGAAATGTCATGTTATAACCTAGATATCCAGGTTAAGACTAAGAGAATTGTGCGATAAGCGAAACATGTATGTGGAAACTAAGTTTACATATGATTCGTACGAATCACCTAAATGGAGATGTCTGGTACCTTTAAGAAAACACTTGATTGAATATTGCGGATAATACGGCACTATATAGAAAACATGGAAGTTGGTAGACCATGGAGACTCAGAGCTCTTAAGACATAACACACGCTTGATGTATACGAAAGTCCCGCTATCACAGATCTGGAAAAGAAAGACGTATATTCTTGATGAAGCTGGATTATGAGAGAGAAATGATTTCCTCTACTGGAAAAGCACCAGTGGTGAGTTTTTACAATAAGTTAAGACGTAGAGCAGCAGCTTCCACATCTTTAGCTTGTAAACGCAGAACACTGGTGACCAGTAATGCTCTCGTCATCTTTCCTCACTCATTTTCGGTCTTTATTACCACAATAAACCTCCGCCTCTTAAACATCAAACACACGTTGTTCCGCTTGTCTCGTAATCATAAAACCTTCAAGGTCTCAGTCACATTAAAGAGGACAGCGAAGAAGGGATATCGCAAGACACTACAACTGTGTGGTAGTGCATGCATTATGTAGTGAAGCTGGTGGGTAACATACTTTCCTCTCAGTGTCACTGGCCTGCAGAAATCATCGCACAGTGTTCTTTGTGTTTCATCGTTTAGACTAAAGAGTCAGGAATTTAGTATTGCCCTCATATACAAACAACCCGAGGCGAAGTCTTAGACATTCTAGGAACGCATAGGGAAGGTTAAAGAAAGTCTCAGATCGGCCTTTAGCATCTTGTCCGTGTGTACAGGAGACGTGAGTCACAGAGTTAAACGTAAAGTTGATTCATTTGTGCACCTCATGCACATATGGAGAGCGGTAGCGCAAAAGTTACTGAGGTAACAGTTGGCCTTTGTCAGACCCCAGTGGGCCCCTATAATTACATAAGTTGTTTAAGAAACTGGGTCGTTACATAAGCACACATTGCGTAGTTTTTGTATGGTGCAGTCTAACGAAAAGTATCACAGTACGTACCTGTGTTAGCTTATGTATTGGAACTTTGGAGATGGATGGCCCAAACGAGTTTCTAAAAGCATTACACATCCACAAGTATATAGCAGAGGGCATCGTTAACCTAACTGACTTTTTGAAAAGGAGTAGAAATTACACCCTTTACATTCTGCGCCGAGGCCAGACTTCTGGACTCTGTTCTCATTAAGAAGTGCTAAAAGCCTCTCTCTCTCTCTCTCTCTCTCTCTCTCTCTCTCTCTCTCTCTCTCTCTCTCTCTCTCTCTCTCTCTGCGTTTAGATTCTTTGGCGCAAAAGCTTGAAATCAAGAAGCATCCCAGAAAGTTTAGGGAACACCACACACACACACACAGCTTCAAAGAGGAAGCAGCAGACTAGTGTGTAAGAATTTACCCGCCAGAAGCACGAAAACCACAAATAAGAATATTCAGCGTTTTTGTAACGTGAATTATTGACTTCCAGAATCCAATATCATTTAGAACTTAGTCCCGCCGAAAAAGATATTCTCTTTCTCAATCTGTTACTGATCAAGACACAAGTTACAGGCTCAGAGTCTTGGCGAATTAAAAGAATCAGTATGACATTCTCATCCTTGGTAGAGAGAGACACTTCTCATCCTGCAGGAGTCTCATGTCACCACCGTGAGTCAGTGACTTGGTGAAAATATACGTAAAGAAAACGTGGCAAAAATGAACTTGTCAAAAAAAAAAAAAGAGAGAGGGAAAAAACTCCGTCAAAGCACAAGTGGATCTTACCATAACACGAGAGTGGAGAGTTTAAGGATCTGGGAGTGATTATGCCAGATGACCTCACTTCTGCCAGCACAGCCGACCAGTTGTACAGTTAGCGGACGTTTCACAGACGAGGAACGCTGTATAGTGTTGGTGCTTCTCACTATCTTCCTTTTACCCCATTTGGCATGATTCTGATGGTTAGCAAAGGCCATTGAAACAACCAGAATGCCTGTAGAGGTCATTCACGATCCACATTGACTTTATTAAAGACTTTGAGAAAGCAGTAATATAAAGAATTGGATACAAATAAACTAGATGTCGTGGATCAATTCGGATACAAATAAACTATATGTCGTGGATAGCGCAATTACAGTAATCCTGCAACAAAATCGACCAGTACAGCCTAGTTCAACCAAGCCTACTCAGGCGGTCGGGTCGTGGGCTTGAGAGCTGCATCCATGAATAGACTCGTCAGCTACGTATTAGCAGTGACAGCATGGCTCAAGGCAAGGCTGTGGTGGGAGTGAAGAAACCCCCCCGAGACGAACACCAGGGTACCTATTTACGAGGGAAGAAAAATACTTACAAAAACTGATTGTCATGGCAAAAACCACCAACGTTTAGCAAAAGCATCTAAAAAAAATCTCGCCGAAATGAAATGTCCGTGCCACAGTTTTTCTCCTGTTTTGCCTACCCTAGGAAGAAGAGAGGTTGATGAAGGGCAGAGAGGGTAGAAGAAATGTAAAAAAAAAGGGACAGAAGTGCCAAATGGGAGAAAACGTAGGGCAGGAAGGGAAACGTAAAGAAAATGGAAGGTAAGGAGGAGAGGGGCAACAAATATATCAGTTCTTGATTGTAATGATAACGATATAAAAGCAGTTATAATGACTATAAAAGTATTCAGTTCTGTTGATACAGACAGCATAAAGTATTTTGAAATAGGTAGAAGACCTATCAAAAGATTAAACAACAATAAAAGATAAAGCACCATTGTATACCTTAGTAGAAGTGATAATCTTTAAGAAATCGTGTGTGTGTGTGTGTGTGTGTGTGTGTGTGTGTGTGTGTGTGTGTGTGTGTGTAAATAAAGGTTTATTGAATTTAAGCAGCCATTCAGATGAAAACACACAGTTGAGGCGTTACAGATATTACAGAACTGGGAGGTCATGAGAGTAACTATTTAAGACATGGGTGTGTAGTAAAGTATGGTTTTGAGGGGCATTACCATGTGTCTTGGTTACGTCTTTGGCCGTTGTAATAATTCATTTAGGCGGTAATGGTTTGAAGATGTTTATTCTTACATTATACTAATGCTCAACAAATATTAGCCCTCGTTAGCCTAGGTTAATTTTAACAAGTATACCCAGTTACTTTAGAGTGTAGGTTTATTGAGTGTGAGTTAAGGTTAAGGTTAAGTTTAAGATCCGAGCAGTTAGTGTAAGGCTTACCTGCTTATCTAGGAGCCTCGAGAGATGGATCGAGTTAATTTATTTTCCTCCTCCAAGAGAGCGGTGTAAGGGATGGTTGTATGGGGAGGCACATACCTCTCACTAGAGGTACAGTGATGGTAGTGGTGGAGGTAGGTAGTGCCCCGGAGTAGACCAGACGGCCTCATGCTCCGTCACGCGTAAACGTGATTTACAAGAGATTTTCTTACGCGTAGATATACGGCGTTCACCGTCATGTACTGCTCTCGGTACACCGCTAATTATATGTGCAGGAAATGCTTATTAAGCTTTGAAGAAGTGCGGAGGGTAAATGAGGGCAGCGCTCCGTGAGTGAGGGAGCGAGGGAGGAACTGAAAGGAACGAAGCAGGGGAACAGCTAGCGAGACGAAAAGTGGAAGAAGTTTCAAAGGTAAAGGAGAGAGGGAGAGAGGAAGGGCAAAGGGACGGGGAAGGAATTTAGGTGGCTGGATGGAAAGAGGGAGTGAGGGAGGATAGATACAGGGAAAGACGGATGGATGGTGGTTGGATAGGAGAGGGAAAAAGATGAAGAATATAGGGGAAGGTTGGATGAGTGACAACGAGATCACCTAAGAAGAAAAAGAGGTGTAAGAAAACCCGAATTGAGTCGTATATAAAGGTCCCTCTTGATAAATGTGTGACATTTTCTTTTATACATCTGGGATGATAGTGGCCGCAGATGGACTTTATGGTCTTACAATGTTCAGTTCTATTGTAACCGTAGGCTGTTAATGTTGTTAAATTCTATTGTGCGGGAAAAGGTACTCGCCAGGAGATGTTCAAGTGTCGGTATGGAGGAATGTCTAAGTGCTATTTACAGAACACAGTGCAGTAGGTACACACACCATTAAGACATTGCGTGTGATGATTTCTGAACTCCTTAGTTCGCGTTTAATCGCTATTATTTCCACCCGCTAAGGTATATATGGAACTGACAAATAACAGAATCTGAATGGTCTATGATAGGGTTATCTGCTGTAGGACGGTGATATTATCCTAACCTCCTAATCTTTAAAGATTGGAACAGGATACTCAAGTAGAAGGCTCCTTTCATGTACCACTTTCTCCGGCGTGTCAGCGTTGAGGATCGCCGTTTAACGTAGAGAGAATATACTGACGTGGAAACATTATAGGAATTGATGGACTGAAAACCCCTGTTGCTCTAATTACAGCCACCAGCAGATACTCTTTAGCAGAAGAGATTCATTTCTTACTCTGTAAAAAAGTCGAAATACTTATTTTTTTTTTTTTTTTGTAAAGACTTATCATGGATAACGAGTTTCACAATCAGAGCAGTGTGTAATGCTAGTTAATTCTGTCACAGGATCATCGTTAGTGTAATATATCAAAAGAGTCGATATGTAAATGACAGCGTGTGGAGTGCCTGAGTGGAGGCAGCTGGAGGTCATGACTGGGGTCGCTTCCACTGCCGGGTACCTCCTCCCTTCCTCCCCCTCCTGGGAGTCGCCCACTATTTAACTCTCCCCACAACCCTAGTCACGAACATTTCAGGAGGAGGCAGGAATACAGGGTCCCAGCGCATGTCAGATGGTAGAAGCAGGAGAAGAGAGTTTGGTAAGTGCTATGGTGGAAAGGTGGTAGGAAGATCATAGGGAATTTTAGCTGAAAAAGATTGGAGATTGACTTAGAACTAAGTAGAAAGCAGAAAGAAACAAGTGCATGAAGGCTTTGGTTCAGTCTGCATTAGGTTAAAGCCATAGACTTCCCAGCTGCAGTTAGATTCAAGATTGGAAGGCACGGGAAAGCTGTAATGTATGCTTGAGGAACTGCAACTTGTCATCCCACTTATAGTGTATCGTACGCAGATTTCGGGGACTGTCTTCAAGTTCTGCAGGTCAGTTTGCGAATTAAGTTTGTCTGTTGAAGGTTTGGTCTATCTGGCAGTTTTGTGCCGCAGATCTCCATCATGCGTATGTTGCAAATCTTGGAGGAATCTGCTTAGCCTTTATTGAAAAAAAATAAAACTCTAGGATCTTATTGTGATCTTTATTTTTTTCCTTTTTGGTTGTAGACTGATGTTGAGCCTGACACTTTAGCTATTTTCCCTTCTTACAGTCTCTCTGCTCTTTGATTCATCACCAGATAATCACTGATTCTACACGGGGGTTTTAAACATTATCTAGCCTCAACATACAACACTAACCTGGTTAGGAGAGCAAAGAAAAATGGATATCACAAGTGTGGATACACTGCTCGAAGTATATAGGATCTCGTAGAAAAAGCAAAAAGACTAGGCTGAAGTTCACAGGGAAATACTTCTCTACAGAAAATGCTGTAAATGCTTTGATAATAGACTCATTCTAGAAGAGACTAGACGAGTGTTTCGAACCGATAAGTTACCATTAAGAGCAGAGAACTGGAAGAAGGGCGTCAGTTTTTACAGCAGGTAACCTTATTACGGGTCAGTAGGTCTTCTGTTACTTGTTTTCTGTATCTACGTAAATGCTTTCAGTAGAATCATTGTTGGTTGTGTTACCTTGGTGTAAGAGATATGATGGATGATGCAAGTTATATTGCTCGTCAAGACTGGCCATTGTTTACGCCTCGTGTCATGTCTCCTCGGCTGCTGCAGGTCTGGAGGTATCTGAGCCTAGATGGCAAGGACCAGTGTAGCTCAGGTGGTGCAGATTACTTGGTGTTATTATCTTGTAATCCTACCACAAGGGGCACAAGGGCGGGAAGGGAACCTCACCCTCTTTCCCACACGCACTTGCAATAGTAACATGACGGATGTGGAGGCAGTAGGGAAGGTTTTTCTCCATGGACGATACTGGACGTGGACAGAGATACAATTGCAAGAATATTAGTCACCGTGTCAGGCAGATTCACGAAGGCACGAACGCTGGACCTCAGGATGTGTTGGTTGTCGCGTTTGACTAGTGTATTATTCATGAATCACCTTTATGACATGTAAGTCATTGGTAAATAACCTCTATATGAAGTAGGAGATTTCTTGTTGTTCCTATGCTTTCATAGCGGTGATCTGTGATTGAATTAAAGGTCTGTTTGGAGATTTAAGCTTATAATCTGACATGAGGCGAACAAGGAGTGCAGTGTGCCCTGTCGACTGGTTTGTGTTGGTGTTAATGACCCGGATGTCATTGCCATTAGTTGGACATTTATGTTTCTTTTATGGATGTCAAGTTGCGAATTGTCAACACTGGAAGCCCGGTGCTGGGTAATGTTGGTTTTTGGACAGATAGGTCGAGGGCGACTACGCTCCACATGTGAAGTCTACTAGTGTGGTGCTGTCGTGATCCCCAAATACTGAAACTGTAAGCACGTGGCAACTTGTCTCAAATCTCCAAATTCGTGGGTTTAACTTACGCTTTAAGCTTGATGATGACGAGTTTCACAACCTTTGACATCCTGAAGTTTTATGATGGTTTGTAGATCGTGACAAATGTACTGTTTAAAACTTTTACAATCATTTACCCTGTCAGTTAATAGTGGGGGTACATATGAAATTCTTCTCCATCGAATATTATTGCATGAGTCTGTGAAATGGTGGCGAGGATGATACATCCTCAGCTGTGCACACAAGGTCCTCCTCCGTAACGTCTCTCCCATGTCCTCCCGTTCCTCTTCCCGAGGGTAATATTCACTTTATCTTCGACGTGGCACAACCTCTCCCGACCTCCGCCTCTCACCCCTTCGTCGCCTGTGATATCGCCTACAGGAGTCACAGGGGACGAGCTGGTCTCCATGCGTACCACTCTGGCTGGCGGAGGGGCATTATATATGCCAGTGGGGAACGGTCCAAGGTAAACAGATTACTTTATTACATTATCAACATTGATTTCGTTGTTTCAGATGTAAAATGAGTTTTAGATTTGGTCATTTCATTCTCCGGCGAAGGGTACAGTCTGTACTGTACAGATGTATGCCAGTAACTAAAGCAGTCGTGAGGCCATGTGTGGGGGAGGAGGATGGACAGTTAGTGCCCTGTAACAAGGATATTCATCCGTCTTGTATTGCACTTGACGTCATCATCCCTCTTGGTCGGATGCCATCAATTTGATACCTGATGTCGATTCCAGATACATGTCATGTTTTATCAGCCCAGATGGGATATAATTTCCCATTTATCATGGAATGCGATAGAAATACCAGCCATGAAGTAATGAGACGTTCCTGTAAAAAGTCGAGTATGGTGGCACCATGATTCAATTACAGTGACCGAGAGTGTAATTGAAGCTAATCAAACAGATCCTGGACATCCGCAGCGAAATCCAATTAGGCCGTTACACGAGTAAACGAGACAGGCGGGACAGTTGTGGTGGGATGAGGGTATAGCTCGGTCCCAGACTGAGCTGCAGTGGTACAAGGGCCTCGAAGGCATGGTGATGTATAACATACAGTAGCAGAAGCACCGGGCTTCATCTGCCTCCACCTTCGTGGTTTAGATCCCCCCCTCCACCACCACCACCACCACCACCACCACCACCACCAAAAGCCCCTATAAAGGAACGTCTTAGAATTTTCTGTAGACTTTATCCTGATTTTTAGGTAATATTTCATTGAGGTCTTGCTTAGAGTCTAAAATACGTACTATAATTAATCATCCTTTTCTAATACCCATACTGCTCCATATTCCTTTGAGATCCCTTAATTCTTACCCTTTCACCGTGGCTGTCGTCCCCACTATCACCCTTGTGCACTCTGCCCTGAGGCCTCTTAATACCCCCTCTTTTTAGAGCCCTCGTTAACTTCCTCAGCCGCTTGGTTCTATTACTTATCTCTCTCCCAGACCACGTAGTCACCCTCTCATGTCTCCCACTGGAAGCTCCTTCAGTCTTCTCTGTACCCTTATCCCGGGCCTCTCTGGTAGCCCCTCCCTCATACAACTGTCTTCTCGAAGGCTCCCGGTTAGCTTCTCTCTTAGGCCTCCTCGTATCCTGTATCATAGGATTACAAGTAGTTTCTTCTGATCTCCTTCTATTCCCTATTCCATCATTGTTCCAGTAACCCCCAAGGTCCCCTACTGACCTCTACTTTAAAGCTCCCATGTGCCCGATGTCCTTTGCCCTATTGTCCTCTATTTAGAGACACCCAAGTGCCCGATGTCCTTTGCCTACAGGCCCCTTTTTTGCCTTCTGCTGTGCGACAGCTTAGTGCCCACATCCCACTATGCTTCTCTTGAAGCTTACCAGTACTCGCTGCCTTGAGGCTCTTTTACTTTTTCCTTCCAGGGCTCTTTTATGCCCCGTGCCATAGAGCCTTTTGAGTTTCCTCTCCTTGGAGTCTCCTTAGCTGCCCATTCCGTTCATAAAGCCCATAAGTGACACCTCTTCCGTGAAGTTCGTCTATGCTCTCGCTTATGCGACCCCTTTAGTACCTTCCCTGAGTTCTCAAGGAGCCCCATCCCCTGTGACTTATTAACGTCCTCTCCATTAAGGCCTTTTGATGCCCTCTCCCCAAAGGCACGTTTGTGCCCATCACCCCGAGGTCTACGTCTTGCCCGTTACCTCACGATGATTTTTTTGGTTTCTCTCTATCCACGGTTCCGTTTGGCAGTAGGCTGTATATTTGCTACTCTGATCAGTCGGGCTGCTTGAAGCCGTGGCCCAGAGGGCCACATTCCCTCTATTATCTGACTGATCAGGTATACACTTTAGATATTTTCCCGGTGACTTTTGGAACTTCTCTGCAGAGCAGGTTGATATTATTTCATATTCGTACAGTCTGTGAATTAAAAGATATTCGTGCCATTTGTGTTTGCACATCTCTTTCTCATTTTTCATGGCATCTCTTGATTATATTGGTGTTCTTTCACAGAGTCTGATGCGCCTGTCATACCAATAGCGAAGTATTTTTCAGTGCAGATTGGGGACCAGGCCTTTCAGGATTTTCCATGTGTAAATGATGACATATCTCTCCCTTGTGCTTCTAGAGAATCGAGTGTGAGAGATTTCAGTCATTTCCTGATAGTTTTGAATTCTCGCAGTCGATACAGGGTGCGAATGGTCTTAGCATTCTTTAATTCTACATTTTTCCTCGCCTTAAAAGATGGTATTAGCATATAAGCCTTTTGGAGACCGACATTTTTGCTTTGGCTTCTTTTATCTGTCGGTTCCCAGCCATTCTGAGCGTCATAAATGATGAGTAGACTTGTGTAGACACTGCGTGCTTGACCCACTCCTTATGGTGTGGCCCTTGCCTTTACTGTGTAGATGTCTCTGTATATTTTCAGCTTGTGACTTTCATGTATTGTGCTGTGCACATTTCTTGAAGGTGCCATCGTGCCCTTTCTCTTGCAGCCAGCCCTGAATGACCGCTCCCATGGGGCCCCATAGTCCCCTTTCTTGTACGGCCTCCCTCTACCTTAAGGCTCAATTAATACCCGCTCCCCAGAGCGATCTTCGTGCATTTTCGCAGTAGATCCCTTCGTTCCCTAGTTCCTTATAGCCCAGCGTTACCCCTCTTCCCTGAGGGGTTTTGATGCCCTCTAACCCGATGCTTATCAGCGTCCTTTCCCTTGAGGCTCATTAATGTTCTCTGCCGTAGGGTCCACGTCTTACCTCCTACACGAAGGTCCAATGTCTCCTGATTATTCTCTCTCTTGAAGGGTCTCGTAGTATCCTCCCTTCCGAGGCTCCTGAATTCCTTCCTTTCCGCGACTCGAGCTTGTTACCTCGACCATAGCGAACCTTGATTCTTTATCCTGACGGTGCACAAGCCTCACCTTCTGCTGCAGGAAGACGGCAGCATAGGAACTTCGAGACATCATCGAGGGCGATGCATTTCTGATTCTTTTTCTTAGTCTGCCAAGCTTCTTACCTTTCATGACCCACTGAAACTAGATATACGCTACTCTTAGTGTGAATTTGATAATATACAGGATGAAAGTTGGTTTTGATCGGTTTTGAAGATGAAATAACTGGACATTTACTTCAACATATGGAATAAAATCAAACCTAGTTACTCAAAATGAGCGCAAAGAAACAAACTACACCTTTACCGAACTGCCAGAAAAGTAAGAAAAGAGAAGGTTAACTTTCGGCGGTAAAGGGACGTAAGCATGAACACAAGTTGATGAAAATGCAGTATGCAAACTAGTTCCTAAAAGTTGAAAAAGTTAGGGTCGAAGCTTTTTAAAACCATATTCTCTCTGTAATTTGCGAAGTAGAACAGCTATTCTTGTGATAGTTGTTGTTATTTGAACTACTTTAGCTTCATTTTAAACTGCAAATGAAAAGAAGAATGTGATATAAAGAATCTAAAGTTAAAAAGAAAAATATGTGAATATTATCCACATTGGGAGACGATTTCTTTTATTTTTTTACTGTTTTCATCTTAAATATTCTGTTAACGGTATTCGTGTACAGCTTGTGGAACATGTAACTTTTTTTCTCTGAGAGGATCCTGTGGTGACGTAACTGCAGCTGTAAGATCCTTTAAGAAGAAATTGTTTCTTTGTTTCACATATACCTCTGAGGCTGAAAGGGTAACTGTTAAGGATTTATCATAATCTATTTGGACACATTTCAGGTGGGTGACAGTTGAGCAAAAGTGTAATACGTAGGAGAGGAGGATGCAGATGTGGATTGAGGCCAGGGCTGGTGTGGCAGACATGCCTGGTGTGTGATGTTGTTGACCCAAGGGTGCAGGGAGGGAGCCCCGTGGGATGGGAGGTGGTGGCTGGGTCACTTGTCAAGTGCACACTATCCAGCCAACGGCTGAGTTAACACTACACCCTAGAGCCAAGGCGTCACTGACTATTACCTTATGCATGGCTGTGGCATGTGTACGAGGTCTCATTTCTCAAAGACGAGCGCGGATGTATATATATACAGGACGGGAAGCTGCTATCACGTGTTGTTGGCTAATGGTACCTTTCTCTATTTTTTTCCCCAGGTACGGTGGCTCAAGTTAACGTACAGGTTGGACGGGAGTGAGTGTTAGAGAAGGTGTTGTGTGTCCAGGCTGGAGAGAGGTAAGCCGAGACTGGTATCGCTCACCTGGTAATTAACCGGAGGTACACCGGAGCCAAACCTGACTCTGAGAATTCTGTAGAGACGCTTATTGTACAAACTCTTTCATTTAGTGAAATGGTAAGTGATTTGTTTCTTTTTCTTTTTTCGATTTCTTCAGTGCATTAGTCTGGAAAATTTGTCAGTATATATATATTCCTATGAGTCCACGTGGAAAATGAAACACGATAAGTTCCCAAGTGCACTTTCGTGTAATAATCACATCATCAGGGGAGACACAAGAGAGAAATATAAGTCAGTTGATATACATCGAAGCTAGGACGCCATTTCTCTCTTGTGTCTCCCCTGATGATGTGATTATTACACGAAAGTTCACTTGGGAACTTATCGTGTTTCATTTTCCCCATGGAATCATAGGAATATCTTGATCACGCACAAAATTGTGATCCTTTCCAATATATATATATATATATATATATATATATATATATATATATATATATATATATATATATATATATATATACACACACACACACACACACACACACACACACACACATACACGAATTAGTGATACGTTTTCATAGAAGTAATTCAGTAGAGGAATATTTTGTAGTGTCCGTCTGGTAAGTACCTTAACTGTTTATGTTACCATTAGAGACCCAACATCCACCTTCCAGCTCAATCACCAGGCCAGCACCAAGCTCCGCCACAGTCACTAACCTCCAGCACGGTCATCGGCGAAGCATCACCCTCCAGTACAGTCACCAGGCCGACACCGCACTCTAGCCTCGCCATCTGTTTCGACACTATCCACTATAATCATCGAGTCGGGTCTCTTCCTAGGATAATCTCAAGTAAGTCACTAGACTTGGCTTCTCCAGCATATTCTTTGCTCTGGATCACTCCAACACAATCATCGACCTGGATCACTCCAACACAGTCGCGGGAGCCTTGAACCATCACCACACACCATAGTGATCCTGTTTTCATCCTTAGGCAAGTGTTTACTATCTGTCCATCGCAAAGGATGTGATAATTTACCTTTAATCTCGAAATTTGTTCAATTTAGGCCACTTATATCTCATATAGTTGTAAGACGAGTACCTCACAGTTAAACCTGCCCTCCAGCCTCGTACGTGGGTGAGGAGAGAGTTACATCTGATGGTCGTAGTGGAGCAGGTGTTCATGGGAGCAAGTTTAGTTATTGGGGCAGGTGTTCGGGACAGCAAGTTCGGTTAACGGAGCAGGTGTACGGTGCAGCAAGTTCGGTTAGCAGGGCAGCTGTTCGTGGCCGCAGCTTCGGTTAGGTGGGCAGGGAGGCGCCTGGAGAAATGATCACCTGGGCTTCTCATGCTCGTCGGTCTTGCCCGGTAGTGTTCCTCCGCCGTGTCTTCCTGGTGTAGCAGACAGGTAGCACCAGCCCTGGTACTTTCTCTTTTAGATTAGTTCCAGTGTGATCCATATGCGAGGAGTTTGACTCGCGCAAGGTAATAAAAGACGCGTTTGTTGCTACGGACTCAGTTCGATGTTCATTTACGTCTCCAGTCATTATGTTAAGTACAGAGGTATACAGAAGTTTGATTATGTCTACACCCGTTAGGTCTCCAGGTTTGCACAGGTACCTGAACATTGGTGCGAGGTACACTAAAAGTTTACTTATATATATATCGACGCGTATACTGCATTCTCAGAAGACACACTCAGGTTTACTTCTAAATATAGAGATATAAAGTTGATTTAGTGCTAGATATAAAGATATGTCAAATATAGACAAATTTAGAAAATACACAAACTCATAAATTGCTAAAGGATACATATGATTGCAGACTTAACAGCCAAATAAATAGATAAACTGATTGTCATACGAAATTTATTGCAGGGTTACAAATCAACAAAGAACATCAGATGTCGGCTTAAAAGTAAGGAACTCGAGGTAAAGGAAAACGGAACCGTTCGTACCGATAGCAACAACGTCTGTCTCGCATCCCGGGGTCTGTGACCCCCTTACCCCGCTAACCTAAGAAAGAAAATTATGTTTTTATCCGTAACACCTTTGACCCTGAAGCCAGAGTCACACCTGAGAATGAAACCCCGTCAGGACTCACTTCCTGGGAGGCTTTTACAATTGGGGGGTTACCATACTGTTACCTCAATGAAGTGTCGGAGGTCCTGCGTCATACTAATATCTCTGCATCTGAGTACGTGTCATTGATTGTGAGCTGCGGCGACGCTCGTCATGTTACGAGAGTGTCGTTAGCTTACGATCACAAGACGCTCACAAAGATTTCTCCGTTTTTCATGATTGTTTACGGAGATGATACACGATCCAGTTACGGGGATGATATACGATGCAGTCTGGTCTGATGTCATATGTAAGTGGCTGCGAGCTTCGCAGTTTGCGTCGGTCGCCTAATTTACGTCCGTGTAATCCGACACGGGATCTCTGTCTGCAATTATTTTTACTCGGTCAGTCGCAGAAGCCATCACATTATAATTATCTTCTTCCCTCTTAATGACAAAACACACTAATGACCTCTAATTCTACAGAGGATTACAGACTGCGAGGGTATAATTGCAGCCTGATCCCTTGAACGAAAAAGTGTTCGAGAGGTAATTCTTGAGTACAGTAATGCCTCAGGTGGCTTCTCTAGAACATCGACACGGAATGTACGTACAAAAAAGAGATAACCAATGACAACGCTGACTTGTGAGTTAACACCCGTTAGAATGATATGTAATTGGTTAGCCAAAGCGCGGTCTGAAGCTATGCACATATTCGCACTTTTTATTTCGCTAATTTAGTCGTTGGAGATGGGCGCCAGATACCTGCAACATACATACCTTTGTTGTTGTTTTGTTTTGTTTCTTAGCACTGACATCCAGAGACGCCGCCCACATAGAAATGCTGACCGGTAATAAGCTTGTGGGAGAGCTAGACTCAGTGACACGTGGTCGCCGAGATGGGTAGCTTGAGGGGGATGTGGGTAGGGGGAGGCGGTTGACTTACGTAACCTCCTGAAGCTTAGGCCCTGGACGTTACATTAAAGGTGCTCTCTCTCTCTCTCTCTCTCTCTCTCTCTCTCTCTCTCTCTCTCTCTCTCTCTCTCTCTCTCTCTCTCTCTCTCCGGCATCAGTAATCCTCTCGGTCTCCTGTTTTCATTTGGAGTTTGGGAGAGAACTTCTCTATCCTCAAGAGAAAGACTTTGAGACACAGATTGGGAAATGAAAGAGTTAATTTCATGTTCATATGTCTTGCAGTGGACTTACTTCCTCATCCCATGTTGGGATTAATGAACAGCTTGACTCTGTGTAGAGGTGAGTGCAATTCGCTGCATGTACACACACACACACACACACACACACACACACACGCGGATGTGTACAGTGGTTTGCAAGCTGATTACATGTTGTGAGGGACGCAGATATCAGTGCTGGATCGTAAAGACATTGATAAATGATCTAGATTCTAGACCATGAATAATTGCATAGTCTTAGACAATAATTCACCGCGCTTAACCTTCTCGTTCATCATGGTGTGTGTGTGTGTGTGTGTGTGTGTGTGTGTGTGTGTGTCTGTGTGTGTCTGTGCGTTGGAGATTTGGAGAATTGTGGGTATGCAGATCGCTGTGGATGTGCGAGAAAGGCGCAGATGCAAGTTGTGCAGAGTTAAGTAGGACGGGGATTTCAGTGAGGGATCGAGAGCTGGATCAGGGGTAAAAGTGGGATTGAAAATGGAATGGAAAATGAGAGTCGGGTCGAAGGCAGCTGAGTCAGAGGAAAGTTGGGGACAGAACTGGGGATAAGACGTAGTAGGACAACAGGACTGAGGAGAAAGAGTGAGAGTGTAAATCAGCAGGAAATGATGGCAGTGGGCGGAAAGGATACATGAAATGAACTTAGTTAATAAAAAGGCCACTAATTGACGTTGATATTGAAATCAAATATGATTGGGAATAAATTCTCAGGCAGTTAGAATTTCAATAAGATAGATTATGTATGGAAATGATTATCTGAATTATGAATACAATTAAATCGTATTGAGAACGGTGCCGAATACGATCGAGAATATAATCTTCAGAATAGGGAGTAACAGTCTTTTGAATGGAGAGGGAATTAAAAAGGATCGGAAATGGAAAGGAGGAGAATGGAGGCGAAGGAGACTCAAGATAAAGTAGAATGGATCTGAGAATGGATTGAAATTGGACTGAGATTGGAAATGAGTTTTACGGATAAAGAAAATTGACGTTAGGGGTATCAAGACTAGAAATGAATAGTGTTACGTATAGGATAGGAGTAGGATTGAGAACAGTAGCGAATGGAATTGAGGACGAAATAGAATAAGATCTAGAATAGAATAGGATATTAATTGGGAAGGAATAGTGGTTTTAAATGACTCTTTGAGTGAGAAAGGGACCGGGAAGAAGAGCAAGATGACACCGAAAATAGAAGTGAATACACCTTGATCTTTGCCTCTCCTCGGAGGCTCTTACGTCTAACGGGCTGGGGGCAGGGTCACAGGTCACACGCAGAGCAAGTGATTGACTGGCTTTAACTGCCTCGTTCGGCTGTTAGTGCCCATTTTGGCTCCGGTACCCAGGAACTGATACGGCTTTGATTTCATTAAAGAAAGAATGGAGAAGGCAATAACCGACCGTCTTGTTACCTCACGGAAGAACGATAGTGATCTGCGAGTACCAAGTAGCCCTTGGGAGGCAGGCAGGTCTGTGAGGGAAGATTATTAGTCCAGGTATTATGACGCGGAGAGAACAGGATCCCCAAACGGAGACTTGGTGCTAACGCAAGAAGGGAAGACTGAAAAAAAAAGGAAGGAAAAAGTCTCTGATGGTAGGAAGTGTGGAAGTGTGGTGTAGCTTCTTCCTCTTGTGTCGTGTGGCTGCGGGCGGGTAGCTTGCGGGTTGAGAGCCCCATCTTGACCCGAGTCCTTAATTTGCAATGGCAAACGAAAGTTATGCTTATTACCTCTCGTTAGTCTGTCGGGCGGGCCATTTCTGGTTTACGTCTTACTAGGTCGGGCAGGAGGAGGGGCGGCCTGCTGCTGTGTGTGTGCTCAGCCGGGGCCCAGCCTCTTCTGATGCTGTCAGGATAAACTTCGTGGTGGATGTTGCTGAGTGATTTTCGATTCATAAAAAGCAACAGATTTTGAGGAGGAGGATTATATTATTGACGTTATTCATGTTTTCCTTAGCTTTATCTTGTGTTGGTTTTTGGAGAGGCTTCCACCTCCATATGACGGTTCTAGGACCACACTGCATCGTTATTCATCTGGTCAACCGTACTCTTCGAGATCGCGGCCCGCAGGCTTACGTATCCTTCACAACCTGGCTGGTTAGATGTACATTTGAAGTGCATATTTGAAGGTTTTTACAGAAGGGTCCATGTCTTTCACAACCTGACTGGTTAGATGTACATTCGAAATGTATATGTGAAGGTTTCTACAGATATGTCCATATCCTTCACAACCTGTCTAGTTTCTAGATGTATTTTTGAGGTGTATTATATGAAGCTTTCTTCACAGAGGTCCATAATGCTTTAGCATTCGCCGGAAGTGAAGTGAAGAGGTTGTAACCCTCATGTGTTCAAACTTTTTACCCTTTTTGTATTCATCGCTCCTCTCTATTCCCCTGACACTGTTTTACAGTCTTGCATATCTGTTTTATAAACATGAAATGATCTTCACATGGAGACTAGGTACGTACCATGCTTTCCAGGATTGTCCATAATCACTCTCTTTTCTGTCGGTGCTCCAACAGTAATCCACTCCGTCCCTTTCATTTTGATGTTAGGCTGTCAACAAGCGGTGTGAATGATCTTTGCATTAACTTTTTGCTCTTTTCCTCCAACAGTTTCGCTTCCCTTGACTGTTCGAGTTAACACATGCTGTATTCTCACACTGAAGAGCAAAAAAATGATATGAAGAAAGTCTTCCTGTTTCGTCTCCTCGCTTTAAAGGTTCACATAGTCCAGAGACTTCGAAGAGGCAGTGGTTGCTTTATTGTGCTTTCTTATAAGGTCATCAGATGTGGTCATTGCAATTCTTTGTAACGTTATCTAACGTAATATGAGCAAGTCTGTGAGTATTATCTTGTATTCCTTATCAGTTTTGTGTATTTTTTCGCATTTCCTGAAAATCTGAAAAGTTGTTGAAACTGGCCTTCATTAGTTATCATCAGCGAACTGGAAGACTTACATATATGTATTACTTTCTCAGGGTGTTCTACAGATAACGCTTTCATTGCATATTCTGGTATCATCTGCAAGTCATGTAGACGGTGGTTTTGCTCTGCTTATGTATCAGATCTGAAAATGAGATTGAGCAGAGGGGCAAGTACAGCTCCTTAGGGTCGGGGAGTGAGACGGAGCTTTTTACCTTGAGAGAACGAGAATTCCCCCGGTATACAAAAACGTTTAATGATCTTTTTGTCGAGGAGTCGTAGATTCGTTTTCACGCTTTATTAGGCATTTTATTTACATTTCAGGCATATTTGTGTGTCGTGACACCATGATCACATTTGTCAACGGCCTTTTGCATAATGTATTGCGTCAACGTTGTGATTATATTCACCACTGCTCTTACAGTTATGTTATAGTGAAGGAGATCCCTGATTTGATACGTGCCGGTAACCCCGGCAAATTCATTGTGCACTCCATGTTCGTCCTGTGAGGCGTTAGCGCAAAAGGATTACAGAGGCCACAAAGGGCCTTTGCCATTCCCCTGTGGGTTTATTTATACTCACGTTCATTATATGAGCCTCATAACATACATTACATAGTCTTTCACATGGTGAGTTTCACCGACAAGAAGCAAAAAAGTGGATGCAATCTTGGACTTTCAGGTATGAAACAATGTTACCGTGGTGTGAGGTGAGACCTATTCACACACACAGTTTTAGTTTAGATCCGTCTAGGTCATTGACCACAGCTACATTTTTAATATTACATACAGTCAGTGAAGTATTTTACTATACATACTACACCAAAAGACATACAAAGATAGTTCATAAAATATTCAACTGATTAAACAAAATATTTATCAACCAATAGAACAACAAACGAGTGTTTGAATAACTAATATATCACGAATTAACCGATAAGTTACATATAAATCTTCCAGTTTGTTAATATTGTAAATCTGTCTGACATTTGCTGTTAAAGGACATGCCTCTCGGATTGTAGGGGACGCCACACACACACACACACACACACACACACAGCCTATGCTAGATAACCATTCATCGACCATTGCCAAACGAGAGAGTATACAGCTGGGTTGGTAATTAGTCGGGACTTGGACCCGGGCAGGTCGCAACGCTAACCACTGCTGCAAGGTGGAAGCTCGTGTGTGTATGTGTGTGTGTGTGTGTGTGTGTGTGTGTGTGTGTGTGTGTTCTTCGTGGTGTCTTGATTAAATCTGGCAAGCACAATGATTTAGGACGTACCTGGAAACAATATTTATTACCTCGAAAAGTTACACGTAACATACAAATTGGTGGATGGAACAGCCGCCTCTCTCAGCCTTAAAGCTTTGCGTGTTTTTTACGATTTCTTTTAAAAAAAAAGATTCGCTAGAAGCAGAGAAGGTTCGAATCCAGCGACATCATTTTGTATCTTCAGTCGTTTTACTATCAGGATCAGAAAACGTTACGGTACGACTCTTATAACCTCTTAGGATTTTTATATGTGGTTTTGCAGGATTGGAATCTCTATATAAATTTTGTGAGTAACTAGTTAGAATTAACGTGCAGTTTTATGGCATTGATGTTTGTTCCCAGTCTATACTGTCGGGTTTTGAAGCGATTCCTCATAGAGGTGAAATAAAAACATCAACTGATGATTAGTCTTTTAACTTTGAATATTGTAATTAGGATATTATTGTTTATGAATAGTAATGATATATAGATATATATACATATATATATATATATATATATATATATATATATATATATATATATATATATATATATATATATATATGTATATATATATATATATATATATATATATATATATATATATATATATATATATAAATATATAATATGAAAATTTTAAAGTCTTATATGTACTAAGTTCATAATAATTGATGATTAATATTTTGACTGGATTACTTCAGTTACCATTTTCATTTTTATTATTACTACTACTTCTGCCAGTACTGTTACTTGTGTTACTACTCCTCCCCTTCTAAGTATTCCTCACGTGCAGAACCATTACGCAGCAGCTGATAATCTTGTTTATGTGTGTTAGGATGTCGGAGGCGTGTCATACGCACGTTGTTAGTATTACGCTCCACAGCTTGGCATGCTACGGGCTGTATGCTAATTAGTTATGTGTGTGTGTGTGTGTGTGTGTGTGTGTGTCTGTGTGTCTGTGTATGAGGTTGGGGAATGGCTGCAGATTAAGGCGCCCCTCCATTTATAGCCTCTCAGAGAGGTCGTGATGGCTAAATTGGCCATAAATCACTTCAAACTGCGTTTCGTAATGTTTTAAGTTCGACCCATGTTAAGGGACTGGTGTTTACAGTGTGAAGCTTCGTTCGTTCTCTTCCTTCTCCACTCATGTGATGCCTCCGCTGCCGCTGGTCCGGTCCTCCTCACACTTCATGTAGAAGAGAAAGAACTTCTGTATTACGTTATTTATTTACCTGCTTGATGCATTCTCCTGTCTATCTCTCGTGTGTCTTTGTGTTGTCTGTATTCTCCATCTCGTCACCTTAATATACTCTTAAGACTCCCTTCTTAACACCGGTGTATGTGTCGACGTGCCTTTTTTTGCCTTCTCTCAGGACTTTTATGAGTGACTACACTCCAGCCCTTCCTCCTCTTGTATATGTGGCTGTCGCTCTTCATCCCTACACCACTAACCACACTTAATGAAACGTAACTTTTACGCTTACACCAACGCCAACGCTTTGGAACACTGTCATATACACTTTCGTAACGTGTACAACGCAATCAACACACCTTTAAACCTCTGTTCCTAAAGGAACTTATAACATGTCCACTCCCATCAACTCATCCTTTAGGACTCCCAAATCCTACTCAACATGGTTCAAGTATAAGTCATTTTCTTCCCTCAGCACATCGCCGTAACATGTCACACCTTTGTAAAGCATCCGGGCAGAGCTCCTTTACATTGAGACCCCTCCTCCTCCTCCTCCTCCTCCTCCTCACCCCTCACGCCAATCCTTTTTTAAACTCTTCATACCTCTTGACACCTTTTTTTTATCGGCTGTTCACACGCAACCTTTCGCACTGCTGTCCTCTGGTTTTTGCCCCTTGCTGTGGGCCCATCCAGTTAGTGTGGTGCTGCAAGCCGAGTGGAGGAATGCTGAGCAGGGAGTTAATTCCTCTTTATGAAGTCTGATGATGCTGATGATGTTGATGAGGCCACAGAGATCACGCAAATGACCTCAAATGACCCCGGGCAGATTTTGGGGATTGTTCTGGGGATTTGGGAGGGACTTGGGCGTTGTGGGATGCGGGATGCCAGGCTTTAGGATCCCAGCTGGGTCCGCTAGTGGACGTTTCATTTATTTTTCATTCGTTCGTTCCGTCTTTATCTTTCTATCTTTTATCGTTTGATTTGATACTTCTGTGTTTGTCTTGTTTCCTTCGTAGTTATTGGTGTAATTGAAGTTACCTTTACGGACGCTGTGTTCAGATTTTGGCTTATTTCCTAGCTTAATGAAACTAGCGCTAGGGATTTTACTAGTTATTGGACTCTCTGCTGATCAGATGAAAGTGTTGGAGAAAATCTGTGTGAGTTGTGAGGGAGGTGGGTCACCGCTGCAATAAGATATACGTTGTGAAAAACGTTATTTCATCGGAACTTTATCATTCTCGATTAAGTAAGGTCAACTTGGTTACGGGTTAGGTTAGGTTAGTACGGATACAGGTTTGGGTCAGGTTAGGTTAGGTTAGGTTAGGTTAGGTTAGTACGGATACAGGTTTGGGTCAGGTTAGGTTAGAAATAAAATGAAAATCTCTACAGTGGTTATAAGTGCGATTTCGGAACTGCAGTTTAGGTTCGGATGAGGTTAGATTAAGGGAGAAGCAGGTGGTTTAAGTTACAGGTCTAGCAACGTTATGTCTTCATCTAGAAATTCATTAGTCCTGAACTGTGAGGGAAGGATAGGCCGGACGAGATGGTTAGTAAGGGGAGGATAGTTAGGACGAGGTGGTTGGAGAGGGGAGGATAGGAAGGACGAGATGATTGGTGAGGGGAAGATAGGCAGGACGAGATGGTTGGTGAGGGGAGGATATACAGGACGAGATGGTTAGTAAGGGGAGGATAGTTAGGACGAGATGGTTGGAGAGGGGAGGATTGGCAGGATGAGATGGTTGGTGAGGGGAGAACTGGCAGGACGAGATGGTTGGTTGGCGGTATTTTGATTACTGTAATGACATGTCATATTAGGGGTGACGATGACTTTAAGGATACAAGTGGGATAATGACTGCAAAGACATACATTTATATATACTCTAACTCTCACGCACACACGAAAGCATGCTTAGACTCTCTCTCTCTCTCTCTCTCTCTCTCTCTCTCTCTCTCTCTCTCTCTCTCTCTCTCTCTCTCTCTCTCTCTCTCTCTCTATCTCTGAGGGAAAGACAGAAATGCACCTAGGCATGGACACTGCCAATTTATCTCAGCTCATACATTATGCATGCCGCCCCATGTTGGCTTATGGGACGCGGGAGTGTCAGGGGCCTGCCCTGGCAACACCTGGGGGATCTGAACCACCCAAATGGGTTACTTAAGATGGCGGATCTAACCACCATTTGGGGACTACTGCACCGATTGAGGGAACTCCAGGTCCATCGGGTCGTCCTGCTGGACCAGGATAGCCAGACTCTCGATTGCCAGACGACTTGGGGAATCACACAGCTAACTACATTACAGAGTTGCCAGTCACACCACACCAGAATCCTGGGGACTGAACCAGAAGTCCAAGAATTAAGCCACGAGTTAGAGGACTGAATCCTCAGTTAGGGGAGTAAGTCACAAGTTCTCTATCTAGAAAACCACTTACGGTTTCAGTCTGTCAGGTGGGAGACTAAGGGTTCAGTTGAGAGATTTAACCTCTGACTTGGAGACTGAACCACAAGTTTATGGACCGAACAACTACGTGAAGGTTAAATTACCAGCTGGAGAACGAAGCCAGTGGTTCGAGATAAACACCAATTGGGGACTGTGTCATGAGTTTCGGAGCTAAGCTACCAGATTTGGGATTAAACCAGGTGCTAGGGAGTAATCCAGTCGTTTTGTGGATGAAACTATCTGTACCCAGTGGTAGACTAATTCCTGATTTAAGGGACGAATCATCTTGTTAAGGGACTGTTTATCCAGTTGAGATAAGGGACAGACCTTCGTGTAATGGGACTGAATTCCTGTTAGGGGACTGAACCTTTAGTTAGGAAACTTAATAGCTATATGAAGAATTGATTCATAAGTTAAGGGCTAAAGAGGGTGAGAGTGAAGGAAGAGAAATTGTGGAAGGGTAAGGTAAATAGGAGAGGGGAGATGGTAAGGCAGTTAATTGTGGGAATGTTAGATGTTGATCAACAGGGGAATAATGGATGTGGGTTAATATTTTCGTGAAAGATTGAGCAGGAAGAATGACGGAAGATCTTAGTTAGAAGATTAAGTATAGAATAGTGTAAAGTCTAAGAGAATAGTTAAGGTTTTGTGAGGGGCTGATGGTGGAGGATTGGGAGCCGAAGTTGAGATTGGAAAGATCGCGAGGGTAATTGATGATTGGAAAGTAAAAGATAGAAGACCGAGTATAAAGTTAGGAGGGGATGATAGGGTTGGAAAGGGGAGAGGGGGCTGGGGGGAGATGAGGAAAGATTTGGGAACGTGAGGTAAAAGTGATAGAGGGGAAGTAGGGAGGGTTGTTAGGAGCGAGGCAGATGAAAGACTAAGACCAGTGGTTAGCTCAGGTTGTAAATGAGGTAAAATGAGAGAATAACCAACAATATCATCGAATTAGAGGTAACTTTGGGTGTAGATGAGATAAAATGAGGGAATAGCCAATAGTATCATGGGATTAAGGGTAACTCTGGTTATAGATGAGGTAGAATGAGGGAAAAGGCAATGATAACATGAGATTAAGGTTAGCAGAGTAAAGGAAGCGAAGGAAATGCTGCATGAACCGAGAACCAGGAATTAGGTGGAGAAAAGATAAGATAACTGAAAGAAATGAAATGGCAGCGTAAAGTTTGTGTGGGAGGTTGTTGACGCTACCTCGAGTGTATTGTGGAGTGAGACTTGACTCGAGTGGAGGAGGAACTACTGAAGAGTCATGTCAAGGGCAAGAAGAGGCGGGGAGATTACGTCCGAGGATGCATAAGTGGAGTGGGTAATGGAATCACAGGTGACGGGATGGTGGCCTCGCTGGACGAAGAGAGAGAGAGAGAAAAAAAATGATACACTGTTGCTAGACCCAAGTGAGAGAGGAGGTTGTGGAGGCGGCCGGGACGACGGTGGATGCACATGTGGAGTGGTAGAAGGTATGGTTGACGAAAGAAAAGGCAAAGAAGGGTTTGAGGGATTGTAAAGATGGGACCAAAGAATGATATACATTTGTATAACAGATTGAGAGCGAGGGGAATATGCTAATGGACTCCAAGACTAAAAGGAAGTTGAAGGGAGGTGTACGATGAGGGAGGAAACAGAAATGTGCGTAAATAATGATTTTAAGTAAAACAAGTTTAGAGGGATTTTTAGGCAAGTGGATGTAGGCTAAAGGAGCAAGAAAATAAAAAAGGCTTAAGGAAGGAAATTTGTAAAGAATGGCAGAGAAGGAGAGAGAGAAGATGCCCAACAACGAAATGCAGGACGAGTTTACGGCAGTCTTTTTTCCACTCGAAATCTAGATTCCTGAAAACTCATGAGAGGCTGAGACGAAGAATGAAAAGGAGGAGGAGGAGGCTCAGTGAAAATGGGAAGGGGTGAAATTATTATTATTATTATTACTATTATTATTATTATTAGTAGTAGTAGTAGTAGTATTTTATTATTATTATTATTATTATTATTATTTTTTATTTTTTATTATACTTTGTCGCTGTCTCCCGCGTTTGCGAGGTAGCGCAAGGAAACAGACGAAAGAAATGGCCCAACCCCCCCCCCCCATACACATGTATATACATACGTCCACACACGCAAATATACATACCTACACAGCTTTCCATGGTTTACCCCAGACGCTTCACATGCCTTGATTCAATCCACTGACAGCACGTCAACCCCGGTATACCACATCGCTCCAATTCACTCTATTCCTTGCCCTCCTTTCACCCTCCTGCATGTTCAGGCCCCGATCACACAAAATCTTTTTCACTCCATCTTTCCACCTCCAATTTGGTCTCCCTCTTCTCCTCGTTCCCTCCACCTCCGACACATATATCCTCTTGGTCAATCTTTCCTCACTCATTCTCTCCATGTGCCCAAACCACTTCAAAACACCCTCTTCTGCTCTCTCAACCACGCTCTTTTTATTTCCACACATCTCTCTTACCCTTACGTTACTCACTCAATCAAACCACCTCACACCACACATTGTCCTCAAACATCTCATTTCCAGCACATCCATCCTCCTGCGCACAACTCTATCCATAGCCCACGCCTCGCAACCATACAACATTGTTGGAACCACTATTCCTTCAAACATACCCATTTTTGCTTTCCGAGATAATGTTCTCGACTTCCACACATTCTTCAAGGCCCCCAGAATTTTCGCCCCCTCCCCCACCCTATGATCCACTTCCGCTTCCATGGTTCCATCCGCTGCCAGATCCACTCCCAGATATCTAAAACACTTCACTTCCTCCAGTTTTTCTCCATTCAAACTCACCTCCCAATTGACTTGACCCTCAACCCTACTGTATCTAATAACCTTGCTCTTATTCACATTTACTCTTAACTTTCTTCTTCCACACACTTTACCAAACTCAGTCACCAGCTTCTGCAGTTTCTCACATGAATCAGCCACCAGCGCTGTATCATCAGCGAACAACAACTGACTCACTTCCCAAGCTCTCTCATCCCCAACAGACTTCATACTTGCCCCTCTTTCCAAAACTCTTGCATTTACCTCCCTAACAACCCCATCCATAAACAAATTAAACTACCATGGAGACATCACACACCCCTGCCGCAAACCTACATTCACTGAGAACCAATCACTTTCCTCTCTTCCTACACGTACACATGCCTTACATCCTCGATAAAAACTTTTCACTGCTTCTAACAACTTTCCTCCCACACCATATATTCTTAATACCTTCCACAGAGCATCTCTATCAACTCTATCATATGCCTTCTCCAGATCCATAAATGCTACATACAAATCCATTTGCTTTTCTAAGTATTTCTCACATACATTCTTCAAAGCAAACACCTGATCCACACATCCTCTACCACTTCTGAAACCACACTGCTCTTCCCCAATCTGATGCTCTGTACATGCCTTCACCCTCTCAATCAATACCCTCCCATATAATTTACCAGGAATACTCAACAAACTTATACCTCTGTAATTTGAGCACTCACTCTTATCCCCTTTGCCTTTGTACAATGGCACTATGCACGCATTCCGCCAATCCTCAGGCACCTCACCATGAGTCATACATACATTAAATAACCTTACCAACCAGTCAACAATACAGTCACCCCCTTTTTTAATAAATTCCACTGCAATACCATCCAAACCTGCTGCCTTGCCGGCTTTCATCTTCCGCAAAGCTTTCACTACCTCTTCTCTGTTTACCAAATCATTTTCCCTAACCCTCTCACTTTGCACACCACCTCGACCAAAACACCCTATATCTGCCACTCTGTCATCAAACACATTTATTATTATTATTATTATTATTATTATTATTATTAGTAGTAGTAGTAGTAGTAGTAGTAGTAGTAGTAGTAGTAGTAGTAGTAGTATTTTTTTATTAATATTGTTATTATTATTATTATTATTATTATTATTATTATTATTATTATTATTATTATTATTATTAATGTTACTGACTAAGTACTGATAGTGGAGCCATTCCATGGGTTGGGTGAGTCAGGAGACTTGGGAGGACGTGAGGGCAATCACCAAGTATCTTTTAACTGGTGACAGTTGACTTTGGTAGTGTAGAGGCTACAGTAGTGTCTTTCCTCTCATTCAAAACCTTAATATTATTAGATTAGGAATGGTAGTAGTCCCACAGATCAGCACACAAACCGTAGCAGAAAGGTAAAGTAACAGAAATACAGCTGGAGACAGTAAATAAATATATGCACCTACAAATAGGGTATGAGAAACTCAGGCACGCAGTACAGCAGATACAGACGTACTTACACCCCACCAGCGAAACCCCTGGACAAGATTTACTGCAGCAGACACCGAGGTCTAGCCACAAACACAGACATGCATCATCAAGTTTGTCGTGAGTGGCGTGGCTGTGAGGGAGCCTCTTGGCCCGTAATGAATGGGTCTGCAGAGACCCTGATGGCTCTCTTGCCCGATGGGGTGAATTATTGTTCCTTACCCTCTCGGCTGGAGCCTAATGCTCCTCCAGTGAGCGCAGCAGGGCTGGCCAGCCCGCTGCTCCATGACGGCTGGTGGTGAGAGCCGCAGAGGGCGGTGAGCTCACGCTGGGGGTGGTGTACAGAGCCATGGTGCGTTTCATTGGATGTTGGGGAAGGTAGTGAACCAGGAGCTGTTAATTTTGCAGAGGGGCGATGTAGCAGGTGTTGCAGTGCATATTTTAAGGGACAATGTAGAGGTGTTGCTGTGTATATTTTAGGGGACAATGTAGAGGTGTTGCAGTGCATATTTTAGGGGACAATGTAGAGATGTTGCAGTGCATATTTTAGGAAGCAATGTAGAGGTGTTGCAGTGCCTATTTTAGGAAGCAATGTAGAGGTGTTGCAGTGCATATTTTAGGAAGCAATGTAGGTGTTGCAGGGAATGTTTTAGGAAGCAATGAAGAGATGTTGCAGTGCATTTTGTAGGAAGCAATGTAGAAGTGTTTCCGAACTTGTAGAAGGCGGTGAGTCAGATGCTGCCGTATTTGATACAACTTTACAGGTAGTGCTACATGGAGTACATCACACTCGACAAAAGGAGTTATAGATGACATTACAGTGATATATATATATAGCCCCTGCAGCAGTGGACGCTGTGCTGAGTAGTGTTGACAGATGTAAAGCAAAGCTGCCTCGGGAAGCGTAGAGAGGTGTGTGAAAGGGGCTCTGGTAGTGGGCTTTGTAGATGGTTGTGTCACACGGTCTGCATCGAGTAGGGTAGAGGGGTAGGTGACAAGGACTACAACGGTTTGGGTAGAGTGTGAGTGTAGACAGAGGCTACATCAGACGGGATAGAGGGGTGAATGACAAGGGCTGTTGAGGCATTGTAGAGGGGTTTGTAGTAAGTGTAAAGTGATGTGTAACAAAGGCTTTAGTAACAAATCAAAGGGTTGTTTAACAAAATCTGTAGTAACAGTGTAAAGGAGTGTGTGACAAGGGCTGTGGTAACAGTGTAGAGGGCAAGTGACAAGGGGTGTAGTAACAGCGTTGAAGGGTGTGTGTGTCAGGATTCTGTAGCGGGCGGTAGGGAAGGATATCGCAGCAGCTTGTAACATCCACCATATGGAGACTATGATAATGGTGGGAGAGCAAAAAAGTAACAATGTCCAGTGATGAACCGGTCTCGAGTACACAGTGAAAAGATGTATAATACGCTCACGCC
This sequence comes from Panulirus ornatus, assembly GCF_036320965.1. Classification (NCBI taxonomy): domain Eukaryota; kingdom Metazoa; phylum Arthropoda; class Malacostraca; order Decapoda; family Palinuridae; genus Panulirus; species Panulirus ornatus. The sequence continues at coordinate 11,388,906 of NC_092225.1, forward strand.
TCATTCCCGTCCCATTGAAAGTGTTTCCCCGAGACTGCGGGGAGCGAAATAGAACAGCCTGGCGGATCAGGACGGAGAATAAGGTTTAAGAGCAACTTGGGTGTCGACAGTAAAGAGAAGTTTCTGAATATTTCCCTGTGTGTGACCCCTTTGAAAGAGGAACAAGTAAGACCAGGACAGATAATATGTACTGAGCGGTATTAAGCAGTATTTGCTCTCACTATCCTACAGGCTGGAGAGAAAGATTAATCTTAAATAAAAAGAAGTTACAATCTTCCTTATTTTATATTTTATTCGTTCAGTCGTAATATTTCATCTGAAAGTGCACCTAACACCTGCGGGAGACGTTTAGGGCATTTGCTACAAGTGTGTGTGTGTGTGTGTGTGTGTGTGTGTGTGTGTGTGTGTGTGTGTGTGTCCAAGGCCACTGGAGGGTAATGACAGCTTACGCCCACGTTCGGGCTTGTGAGACACTCTAGTACCTTGCATCACGCCACAGGAACCTTAATAACGGTATAAGGTAATGTAGAGTGTAATGCGTCAAGTGACTGTATCAACGGAGAAATGAAGTAGGGATGTTGGCGCCTCACGTATTGTGGATATTACTGTAGGGAGGAGTATAGTAGGAAGTGGAAGGAGGGAGATGTGATTTAGGATTATGGTTTAGAGTTGCGAGAACGGAATACCTCACGAGAGATGGAGGAAGTTGGTGTGTTATTTTCGGCTGAGAGAGAGAGAGAGAGAGAGAGAGAGAGAGAGAGAGAGAGAGAGAGAGAGAGAGAGAGAGAGAGAGAGAGAGTACCTACATACTGCCTCCTGAGAGGCAGCCCCTCCTCAGGTATTGACTAGTACCTACATTATTACCCCAGACAGGCGGCACTTCCTGGGGTATTGACCAGTTCCTACATACTACTCCAGACAGGCGGCCCTTCCTCAGGTATCGACCAGTACCTACACATGTCCCTCGACATTCGAGAGAGAGAGAGAGAGAGAGAGAGAGAGAGAGAGAGAGAGAGAGAGAGAGAGAGAGAGAGAGAGAGAGAATTTTGATTGAATTACATGAACTGGGAGTAGCAGTAAATATCAGAAAGAAAATCTTGAGAAATCATACTTTGTTTTAGTGGCCAAGATGACGTGGAAGTTGTGAAAGGGAAGTGGAGGGCAAGAGATGGGTAGGGCCGCCACAGGACCTAGGGAAAGGTGGAGGTGGAGGAGGAGGAGGTGGAGGAAGGCGTTATGAAAAGGGGGAAGGGAAAATAACGAGTGAAGAGAGATAAAAGGCCAGACTGCCCTCCTCCTCCCTCCCTCCTGGTGGTAGCGGAGGGGGCGCTGGAGCACCAGGAGGAGCTTGTGAATCCGGTCGTTTGGAAAGTTTGTGAGGAGGAAGCCCCTCGAGGCTCAGCCTATATCCCATACGGCCTGCCGGCTCCCACACCACGCCCGCCCAACTGATCGCTTTTTCTAAGTCATTAAAAGTCTACCGGAGTGTGGAAATTACCCTAATATGGTGTAATTAAGCCATAACTTACACGTTTATGGAATAGTTTCGATTAGGAACGCAGAGCTGAAGGAAATGGGGAGAGGGAACTTGGGTGATAAAAGTGATATGATTTCAGTCTGTAACTTAAATGGGAGGAGAGATGGTGGTAATATGACCAGCTGTGGCAAGAAGGATTTAGGGAGATGCTTATTCCTGCCGTTGGCTGGAATAAAATTTTACAAGGCTTGGCGCATCTGTAGCAGGTCTGGACTTGAGAACGGCAGCTGGAGCCGTGGATTATTGGATATGCCGTGCGAACATTGCCGAAGACAGATCCAGGGATTCCGTCTTGGGTGTGAGGATGGTTTCGATGGGTTTGGCTAGGGAGTTTTCTTTTTTTCTTTTCTTTTTTTTTCACGAAAATCTTTTGTGGTATTATCCTTGTCCGGCGGCTGTCCGCTCGTACTTGTGGATTATTTTTTTTCGATAACTTTCCAGAACCTAAATGGAACGTAGTCTATACTTCTTGTATGTGTTTGTGGTTACTTTTTGCAATTGACCTTTACATGTCACGAGAAGAAAGTATTACATTCGTGTTGTCCCGTCGCTTAACCTTGTGTATACATATGAACCATGTCCTTTTGCTCCTATGTACGTATGTATGTGTGTATTGTCCCGTCTCTTAACCTTGTGTATACATACATATGTACCATGTCTTTTTGCTCCTACGTACGTATGTATGTGTGTGTAAGATATGAATGACTAACGGTTTACGGTATTTGGGAAGCCAGTCCACTGAAAATACGCAGATGAGGCATTACAAATGTTACAGAACCGGGAGGTCATGATAGTTGCAAGTTAACTAATCATGCAAGAACTCAAGATTAGGTCGAGCTCTGTGTGTGTGTGTGTGTGTGTGTGTGTGTGTGTGATGTAGGCCACCGTCTAAACGCCACCCTGTGTAGCAAATATTGCTGGAGGTACAGCCCTTCACTGCTCCACGTCGTGGGGTTATCATTGGCCGGGTTAATTGGCCACTCTGGACAAAGGCTCAAGTGAGTTGCATTCACTGTGCAGGTAGTCGGACGCTGTGCTAGTATCACACACTGTAACAAGGTAATGGATCAGGAACGTATCACGACCAAACGGTTGATTATTTAAGTTTTCCTTCTTAATCTGTAAAGATGAATGAAAATACATGAAAGTGAATACTTAATTACGAGGATTTGTCACAAGGTTTTGCCAAAATGTGGGGCTAACGCGTAGCACTTAACACACGAAGATCTAACATGGGTTAACGAAGAACCACTCTTGCTAATTTCGTGTTGTCAAATTATTATGTTTGACATGGAGAGAGTACATGTTTGTGGACTTATGATGCCAGCGGCCTACGTGTAGGTGGAACAGAAAGTAAAGATAGCCACATGGCTTAGAGGAATGAAACTTGACAATCACAGAATTGCTTCTTCTCGCTGAGCAGATACCTCTAGCCCTACCGATACCCAGGCGGGAAGTACTGGCAGTGCACTTCCCCGTCTGGTGTCTTCCTGCCTGGTACTACCTACCAGAGAGAGAGAGAGAGAGAGAGAGAGAGAGAGAGAGAGAGAGAGAGAGAGAGAGAGAGAGAGAGGGGCCAAATGCTACAGTTTCCAATGGATTTTAAGTTCTTGACATTTGTGATTCTTCGAAACCTTTGTTATTTGGAGATGGAGGAGCTCAGGGTTGGGGTACGCAGACTTATAAATTCAAAACATTTTTGCCTCATTAGAGCGGCCATGTTTACGTGTTTATATATTCAGTGCTCGGAAAATAGGTTCTCAGAGTCACCAAACGGAGGTACAGACGAAGGTCGCTTTGATGATGCAACAGGGGTTTTATGCATGTTACAGTAGCCTCAAGGTGTAGGAGCGTCTCCCTCGTTATTCTTCGTCCTCATCTTGTCGCTCTGAATCCGAGGTTGTCGTGTGGCTTAGGGCTGTCATCGCCAGGCTCAGACGCGTCCGTGCGTGTGTAGGTACACTGTGCGTGTCAGTGGAAATTTAGGCGAGGGACTGGCAGCATGTACCCAAGTCACTGGATGTTTTATTGCTAATATGCAAGGGGATATGTGGTCCATGGTGCGCCCATGTAATCCTGAAATGAGCATTTTGTCAAGCACGCACCGCGCCACCTCAGGTTTAGAACAGGCATTTTTCAGGTCTTGTTGCAATGTTTCCCTGGTAACCATAGCAACACCGACGAGTGACAGTGAAGTTTATTGACTTGGGGTGCTGTATGTGGCGAAGGAATAAGAAAGAGAAAGGAATGGTGTGGCGGACTAGTGACTGTTTATATCGAAGTGGCCACACGGCGTGACAACACGAGAACAAGGCAGCATCCTCACGCTCGACCAGCCTCGGTAAGTACATAGTGTGACACGAACGTCAGCTTCCGGGGTTGTATGCTCCTTATGGCTGTCGATAGTAACAGTATTTTACCCTTCTGTGTATCACCTTGGGTGAACCTCTCACTGATATCAGGGGCTGTCCTCTAGGCTCTTCAGCTTGGTCTTTGACTATGCACGCCCTTGGTGATCAGAGCAGGTCAGCGAGACATTTGGATGCTGCAAATGCACACCGTCCCAACGAATTCATATGGACTTATGTGATGCACTGTCGGGGAGACTTATCTAGACCCTTATGTAAGAAAATCTCTAGGTCTCAGTTTATCGTAGTTAGGTTCAGGATGTACGGCAAGCATACCCACAGTTAGTGAAATACTGATATACGTAAACTACCGTAACTGTCGTTCCCGCGAGGGATTATATTTTTGTAAGTCATTTAAAGGGCGAGGCCCTTCATGTGTCAGCTGTTACCATGAGAAAGAGGAGCGTTACACGTCTCAACCATACAGTTACAGTGCTTATGAACCATCGTGTAGGGAGCTCTACAGAAGCAGCACCTACATGACTTTGCGGAAGAGCATGTAGATGATCCTGTGGAGGTCGAACGTAGATGTCTGCGTAAACAGAGTGTTAGGGGGTCTTGCGGCAGTAGCATGCAGGCGACCTTGGAGAGTTTCACACAAGGCACCCCGCGCTAACGGCATTTAGCTAACCCATGGTGAGGGAACTGTACTGATGTGAGTAGCCTGCCGTCCACGGTAACGGCAACGTTATAGCATGTTTCCTATTGCGCCACTGTAATCAGGTATCGTTGTTAAGGGGGCTGGTAGACGGTAGGGTGAGCCACTCGCTTTCCGGACAATGGCTGGTACGGAAGGAAAACTGTAGTTGCCAAGCATAACAATGCGCGCTTAACGAGAACTCCCTCCATTTGTCTGGCGGTCTGACGTACGTAGGAGGATACTAGTCGTAGGCAGATGTGTAGGTGATTTGGTCGAGCGGGAAACATGGGGATTGAGGGCTAGAGGAAGAAGACTTGTTGACTGATGGGAAAGCATCTTGAAGAAGGCTGAGTATGAAATTTAAGGAAGGGAGTTGTAGAATTTAGATGCAGATAGAACTGATAAAAGATGAGGAGTGATGCAGCGCGACTAGATATCCATGAGTGAGTGAGATGAAGGATTGTGCGGTGCTGCTGTTGTGAAGTGTGAGGTGGCATGAGACTGGAGCAGGATTTGTCAGCAGGGGAAGGGAGGTTAGTTGAGGAAGAGTACAAATCTCCTGGGAAAATAGATGGAGTGTAGGTTAGGGAGATATTCATAACGCATATTTGAGAAATACTGGGAAGTCGTGTTCCTAATTTGCTCAGAAAAATAATTCCTCGCTGGAGTGAAGAAAGACGGCACATTGTGCAGTGTAATCCTAGTGAGCAGCGAGGTTGCCTTAAGTACCCTGAGGGAACGCAGAGTCAACATCCAGGATCCAAGACTATTATGTTCCTCACTGGCTGGTGCAAGAGACAATGGACCAGCCAGTTGATCTGTTCACGAAAAGAACTGAACATGTTTTTGAAATGGATATACGCCAGGCGAGCCAGGATATGTTGTTGAAACGCGGGCTTACGGGGTTGCAGTCGCCAACTGCCTGACGGAATAACAAACACCCAACCTTCCGTTTTGTCTCAAGACTTGTGTGTTTGGGTAAACATAAGCCACCCCCCCCCCCAGATCGGGACGTAAGATGTGCAGAAGAGAGAGAGAGAGAGAGAGAGAGAGAGAGAGAGAGAGAGAGAGAGAGAGAGAGAGAGAGAGAGAGAGAGAGAATAAAGATCAAACAATAGAAAGAAAAGAATGTTCTCATGACGCAACATTACTCTCCATGCACCTTCCCTGCGTCGAGTATGCATGCATCAGGAAATTACCTGGAACATTTATGTTAATTGAATGGACGCGCCATCAGTTGCTGTCATCCGTAACGAGGGGAAGTTTACGAATGATCTTCACCACATGGCCAGTTGCAGCTTGGCTCTCTCTCTCTCTCTCTCTCTCTCTCTCTCTCTCTCTCTCTCTCTCTCTCTCTCTCTCTCTCTCTCTCTCTCTCTCTCACCCTGACCTTTACGGAAATTGAGGATTTTTTCTACAGAAAGATCGTACTGTTTACATTCCAGAGGGATTCGCCTTTGGAGATCGCTGGTCTTCAACACGAAGGCTTTGCCTCAGCAAGTCGATACTCCTTGACGTAAAGAATTTGATCTGACAGTGTTGACTGTCAGCCAATTGATCTACATAAGGCTTTAATCGGCAGTAGTGTTTAGTACGTAGACTTTGGTCTTTGATATCAGTAGTTCTCATTAGGAAGGATCTCGTTTCCATCCTCCACACACTGACTACTCGACTACTACCGACCTCCAGTGTGGGCGCTGCACTGCTGTAAGAGGCGTGTCGAACATGCTCACACAGATCGAGAAAAATGTCCCGCTGTTCGTGATCATATCCTTTCCCAGTCATCCTTAGCTGACCAGGGTCCATTAGTCTGTTGCTGTTTGCAAATCAGTCGATGCAGAGCCTACGTAAATATGTGTGTGTGGCAAATCAGTCGATGCAGAACCTACGTAAATATGTGTGTGTGGCAAATCTGCAGCTGTTTACTACATGTTTCAGGTATTCTTAGATATAAGGATGCTCATCATTTTGGAATCAGTTTGTCAGCCTCGACCGAATCCTAATTGGAAGCCAGAGGTTATGGCCTGAGCAATAACCTGCAGACCACTGTGAAATCGTTATTGTTTTGCGGTATCCTGGTCTCTGCCGCCACGACAGACGCTCTAACAGGATTAGCGTTTACGTCCTGGTGGAGCTCGAGCCGCTGATGGGGGCAGGGCGCCGTAGCTAGGTGGTTGACTGTCTGGCTTTGTGGGTGGCTGGCTGTGTATCTGGTTGGTCGGACCAATAGATGGATGGCTTAATGGATGGATGGATAGATGGCTTGCTAGGTGGCTGGTTGGGTTAACCTATTGACAATTGGTTTACTGGTGCTCTGATAGAGTCGTTGATTGGTGGTTTGACCTCTCTGATGGACTCCGCGCTCGGCTGGCCAATCAGGGGCTTAAACACTTATTCCGTTAAAGGGGAAGAGGGAGAACTGCGATGGTAGGAGCACAAGTAGAGGAAGGAATGATAAGGGGAAGAAGACGGAGGTGGATTGCTAAAGGAGGAAAGAAAAGAAAAAGAAGGATTAATTCTAGGCTTCTTTTCAGTGAAGAAATCTGATGTAATAGGGAGCGAGGAGGCTAGAATAGACACGGCTTTCTTCTCTGCTTCGATTTTTGTTTGGCCGCCCATCTTGCTGCGCAGAACCTTGTTGAGATTTTCAAATTCAGCAAAAAAAATTAGCCAGACGCAATTTTATTTATTGATTTTTCTCTCTTCATAATTCTGTCACTGGTCGTCTAAAGGCATCAGATACCTCACCTCACCTAATCTAGTACTGAAACGAAAAATATTTCCACGGTTCAGCAGGTTGTATTCTGAACCATGAAGAGTGTTTCTTAGACCTAGCTGAATAAACAACCCTAGACACAACTGAACGTTCCCAAAGACCCAGATGAATGTTCTTTGGACCCAACTGAATATTTCCTGTCCCGAACTGAATGTTCCCTGGACCCATTTGAATGTTGTTTGGACCACAGTGAGTATTCCCTGGACCAAGCTAAACATTTCATGGACCCAGCTGGATGTTCCTGGAGTAGACTCCGGATGAAGGCTATCACAGCCCCGCCGAAGATTACTGGGGGACCATCTGAAGGTTTCCAGGGCTCAGCTATGGGTTATCGAGACCTAGCTTAACGTTTCCAGGGCTTACCGAAAGATTCCTGGAACCCAACTAAAAGTTAAAGTTCCTAACGTAAAAGGATCTCGAGGTCCAGATAAAGCTTCTTGGGGTCCAAATACGGTTCATGAATCCCAGCTGAAGGTTCATCGGACGAGCTGAAGGCCCATAGGGCCCAAGTGAAGGCTTCCAGGACCCAGCTGAAGGCTCCCATGGCCCAGCTGAAGGCCCATAGGGCCCAAGTGAAGGCTTCCAGGACCCAGCTGAAGGCTCCCATGGCCCAGCTGAAGGCTTCCATGGCCTAGTTGAAAGCTCCCAAAGCCCAGCTAAAGGTTCTTGGGAACCCAGCTGATTCTTCCCGTGGTCTTAGTTTTAGGTTTCCGGGGCCCAGCTGAAGATGTGCCGCATGAATGAGATTACTGGGTGGGCGAGAGCCCTCAAGAGGGGGTTAGTGTTAGTGGAGTTGGTGGAGCGTGTGTTGTTGGGTCCTTGTGGTGGAAGGCCAAAGCATCAGGCGGGGCGAGTGAGGTTTTGTCCTGGTCAGTAGTCCAGAAATGAGAGTTGGGTATAGCTTAGATGATGGAGTTGAAAAGGAATTTGAAGTCCTCCCCTCCTTTTTTTTTTAATCGAAGCCTTTCATCTTTTTTTATAGAATTTAACGTATTCAAGTACAGGTAATTATTGGAATGTATTGAATGCCTGGTGAATACCCTGTGAAGTCTTCGATGGTATTCATCCCCTCAGCCTGGGCTAGGCCTAGGCTTCTACATTGAGTCGTTGGTCGACCAAGTTGTTGGAAACCGCAGCCTTCACGCTCACATAGTCCCCACAGCCTGGCTAGTCTGCTACATTTTATATAGGTACATGTTCAATGCACTCTTGAACTTCATTATTGTCCATACCATGCTGTTCCTGATCCAGCAATAGAATGAGCATTATGTAATTATTATATAACAGTTGAATGATAATGTTATCAATCGTCATTATCTCTGGCGACAGTTTTAATCCACTTGGTTTCAGGACGAGGCAAGATTGATGCCTGTTTTGTTTGGTTGATCACTACGATAAGACTGTGGACGTATTAGGTAACCAACAGAATGATGATGTGATAAACGCAGACTTTTACAAAGCCTCTGACGTATGTAATTATGGTGTTACAGCACATGAAATTAATTAGATGGGAATAACTGGAAAGCTAAGGAATATTAATGAGAATATACAACTTTACGAACATATGAAGGTAAAATCAGATCCATAGTAAAAAAGACTCGTTCCCCCAAGGGCCTATACTTGTACCTCTACTGTTTCTCATCCTCATATCTGATACAGACGCAAACACGAACCAGAATGAGACCAAAGTATGGAAATCTCATTCATTATACGACGCTGAGAAACCACAGATACAAAACAGTCTTCCGATAGGGCCACCGATAACAACATGGATCTTAATGGTGCGGAAAGCTTCAGCTACTCCGATACGAGGGAAGAGATGAAATAAAGAAAGTAGCACAGAATACCGGATACAAACAAACACAACAGTATCTCGGAAGAACAGTGAAAAAAATCTTTGTGCAGCTACTGTGTGTGCCAACATCACCTTTTTAATTGGGGTACGGAAATTTGTAGAGTGAGAAAGTAGTCAGAGATCTTTCACAGCCCGAACTGGCACTAGTAAAACCTGAACTACTGGGAATGGCTCACAACCCCGAAGCTTTACTCTCTAATGATTGAAGTGGTAGTGAATCATAATTCACACTCAGAAAAGCCTGGATGGTAAGGTTCCCAATTTTCACTCAAAAATACGTCCATATTCGAACGACAGGTGTGGAGGATTGTGTAAAATATTACTTTTAATATTCGGAGCGTGTGATAAGTGCAACAATAGAAATTCACGTTCATTAGAATTGTTGGATACATTGCCTGCGGCCATTAGTACCACTGTGGACGTTCACTGGAGAAAATTAGAGAGTATCTGTACCAGGCTAGCCTTACGGGCCACGGCTTCCAACAGCCTGACTGAGCAGACGACGAACGCGACAGCTTGATCCCAGACCCGAGCTCTTGGGGTAGAAGTCCTCCTCCCCCTCCCATCCAAACCATCGTAAAGTATACATGAGGGATATATCACAATCCTAAGAACATGGCAGTGTAACGTGTGTGGCAGAGACTACGCAAGCTTATAGAGAGGGAGGAGGAAGCTTAGTGGATGGCATGTAGGGGGAGAGGGTAGTATAGTAGGGAGCTTGTTGTGGGTTGAGGGGAGTGGGGTTCAGTAGAAAGCGTGTACGATGGGAGTGAGGCATGGTAGAGAGCGTATGTGGGAGGAGGCTGAGTATTAGGCGTGTAGAGAGAGACGGGAGCGTAGTAGAGGACGTTTAGAGGGCGAGAGATGTACAGTAGAAAGCATACAAGAAGGCACGTACAGGGTGACAGAGAGCATACATAAGGGTGTGTCGAGGATGAGGGATGTTTAGCAGAGAATGAGTAGTGAATGAAGACTCAGTAGTATGCAAATAAGGATGATGTTATTACGTAGAAGGATGTGCACAAGAAAGTGTTTGGAGGATGGAGGTTCAGTAAATAGCTTGTAAATGACTTGAGGCGCTGGTGAAGGCATGAGGAGGGTGAAAGAGGCAGAACAGAAAGTGTGAGAAAAAGAGGATCTGGTAAGGCAGGAGTTTTGTACGGGAAATAGGAGTAAATCAGCAGTTTTGTAGAGAGGAGCACGGTAGACGGCATTTAGAGGGTTTGGGAGACTAGTTAAAGGCGAGGGAGCCATCGGAGAAGGCTGGGACATTGAAGGTATGTGTCAAAGAATAAGGCGAGTAGAAGTTGAGGAATTCAGGAAAGAAGTTGAAGAGCGCCCCTTTCCCAACCTCCGAATCCCCCACCGTCCTAAAAAATGGCGTGTAAAAAGCGAGGTAGACAGTCGAAGGCGAACTGAGTGTGAGGGAGTTATGCAGAGATCGTGTCGATGACGAGTGATTCGCAGAAGGCGGGAGAAAGGAAAAGATATGTAGAGAGTGAGGGAGGGAGCGGCTCAGGAAAGGCATTTTAGTAGAAGATTAAGGCACGGTAGAAGGTGTGTGGGTGTCGGAACCATAGAGAAGGGCATGAGTGGGTGCGGCGATCAACAGTCGAGGGCGTAGGAAAGATAAGGGAGCCACAGATAACACTGAAGAAGGGATGAGGGAGGTTCATTAGTGGTTGGTGTATAGCCCGGCAAAGAAGTTCAAGAATGAGTGAGAACATGGTGGGCTGTGTCGATGGTGAAGGAGCCACACAAGGTAAAGTAAAGACGCGAGGGAAGCACGTTAGGAGACCTGTAGGTGGTAAAGGATCGACAAAAAAAAAAAGGCATGTAGATGAAGGCATGAAAATAGGCTTGTATATGGCGTGGAGCCATAGAGAAAAGCATGAGAATGGCGAGGGAGGCATGGAACAATTCATGTAGACAACGATGAAGGAAAGACATAAGAAAAAGATGTTTAGTGAGCGAAGGAGGAACATATGAAGGCATGTAAATGAAGAGGGAGGTACAGAGGTAATATAGAAGGGCACGCCCGGGCGGTAACTCAGTAACGAAACATCTTCATCGAGTGTGTGTGTGTGTGTGTGTGTGTGTGTGTGTGTGTGTGTGTGTGGCTATCTCAGCAACATTTTTCCTCATTGTTCCGCCCCGACCTGACTTTGGTCTATCTCCCTTATAGCGGGAAATGGTTCTCTTTTTGATTACTTTCTCTCCCCTCGACTACAGTCAAGCAGAAGGCAGAAGGGGACGGGATGGTTAAAGAAGTGGCGTTGTTGGAATTGGAAGAAAGTTGGGGGGGAGGGGGTGATGATGGAGAGGAGCACTCAAGGTTCGTCGGAGTTCAGTTTTGTGTACATTACTAAGGCCAGATGTCACGTCAAACTTCGTAGGCAACAAGGAACTTTTGAGCTAACTAGACAAATATTTACCTTAATTAATCTAGTGGCGTCTGATGAACTGATGTATTTTATATGTGTATGCACAACGCTCAAGGAATTGACGGTTCTCTACAGGCTTGTGTAGACTCGAACCAAAACACGAGCATTCTGCTCCCGGTTCATCGGTTCGTTACCACTTTCATAATCATCATCGTTAGACTCAGCATCTGAATCACTGGCACACCCGAGCGAACACAACTAGTTCAAAGTTGTATTCCAGGTGCGCTTGGCTCACTGAACGAGAAGTGTTAGAAATTCCTTTGGAAACGGAGTACATGAATAATGCGCACCTGTATTTCTCTAACGTCATGACGGGTCATGAGGTTATGATGTAAGAAAGTCGTAGCTTAGAATGTCGTACTATTTCTAAAAACTTACGATTGTTTCAGTCTTAACGTACTAGAACATTCACTAGCTTCGTAAAGTAAAATATTAATTAATTCCAGATGTGATATATCTTCTGGTCTTGGGTGAACTGTTGAAAAAAAACAGTTGCATAACAAAGTGCCTGCGATTCTACCCTTAGAATTGAGAGTGTATGTAAGCAGGTGCTTTGGGAGACGTAGAAAGTGGGAAATTAGGGGTCAACGTAGATGATGGACGCCTCTTGATAATTATGATGATCCCTAGTCATTAGCGTCACACTCGGGGGCTGGCAACACGATTCTCCTCCCGGGTAGAGCCATTTGGGGTACCGGTATTGCCAGTCTGGTTTTCATTTCCCTCTTTTTATTCGACCAGCGGTACCATGTGCAGTGCTGAACTGTGCTTGTTTTTTTTTTTTTTTTGTCTCTTCAGATGAGTGACACAGAGTGCAGTTTTTTGTATGCTTCATTCTTGACGGCGTTTTCCACTGTGTTTCATTCACGTCATCACCTTTACTTTTTACACCTTCCAGCAGCCGTACCGTACCCTCTATCGCGTGCTTCTCCTCTAACCCGGGATGTACGTACCCGTCTTCCACCCGTTGCATGTGACCAGAAGCATCACTGTGGGAGAGAGGTCTGAATTCGCCAAAAAACTGTGGGACTAGGGAAGCAGTTAGCTGTTGAGTTATTTAGCCCTGAATGAAACCAAATGAAGGATGACAATATTGCTCATATACCTCATGTCTGATTTCTGTTTAGTGAGGTAATGGAGCGTTGAGTTTGGGTGTTATCCTAGGGTCCTGATTTTCCCAGGGCCGTGGCAGGAGCAGAGGCAACCGCCCCTGAGGGAGTTGACTGTCTGCGGGTCTTAGAGTGTACCCAGTACTGCCCGCCCCACGGCCATTATTATGCAAATCACCCACATAGATTTGTAAAGCCTGACCCAGAGCTTTATGCGGCCAATTCACCACTCCGGCGGAGTCCTTCCCTCCCCCTCCTCCGTACCAGCTTATTGCCGGCCTCAATACTGCTTTAGACTCGCTCCGTTGGAAGGTCGTGATGCCCTGTCTCTTTAATGCTAAAATGCTTAATGGTGCATTGGATGGTACAGAGCGTCGCACCTGCTTGGGGTGGGAAGAATTATATGATGAGGAGGATTTATCGGGCCACGAGTCAAGTAGACTGAAATTTATATGACACAAGGTATCAGAACCTGAATGCATTACAGGGAGCTTATGAATGTGTGGAGCCAGCATGGAGGCAAAGCCAAAAGCTTGACGTATTGCAGCTGGGAGCGTGCAGTGGCCGTGCAACTATCAGTGTGGTGGTCATGTTGCATGTTGCCCCGCGGCATTTATAGCCCCAGAATAATGACTGTGTGATACAAGAGTGGCCTCAGATTCATGTTGAGACAATTGCGCTACGCTGTACCATCAATTATTTTCTAATTACGAGAAACACAGTTAAGGTACCGATTGTCAGGCGGGGTTTTCTTGCACCGAGTCTTTTTTTTTCCCCTCTAATGTTCACCTCTGCCCCCTCAGCACGGGCTGGGTTCACCCGCCTTCAGTGACCTTTTAGTCTGCCACACAGTTAATGTGTTTGGTTGGCAGAATGATGAGAAAAAATGGACGCATTTTACTCTCTTATATAGATCCTGTTGACGATCCAGACCCTTACAGTGCATTTGTAGTTCAGCAGAACTGAAGATGAAGCCTGAGTGTGATAGGCTGTGAACGCTGCTGTGGCATCCAATCGCATATTTTTCTGTTTATAGACATTCAAATTGGTTGCCATGGCCATGATTTTTATTCAAATATCTATAGTTTCAGGAAATATAAACATACCGAGAACAGAAGAATAGGTTCATTTTCAGCATTCATGTTTTTACAAACAGCAACAAGGGCTGAGACAGCCACACAGATTTAACAGAGAAAGAATACAGTAGAGTTGTGAAATGTTTTAGATATGTATCTCAATACCATAAGCAGAAGAAAAGTAGTTATCTATAAAATATGAATGAAATTCTGGAAGTGGTTAGTTACTTACTAGTCAGATCAATATCTAACAGAATGAAATACAGTGAAGATGACATAACAAGATTGATACATACATATAGTCTACGTTTTGGTCTTTCATTCCAGTCATAATCACTCTGTTTAAAAAGCCGATTTTCAGCTGAAGTTCATTCAGTCCCAAGTTGCGTAAGAGTGTACTCGTTGTTACAGCTCTCGTCAGCTTGACATTACCGAAATAAGGTAAAAGAAAGCTTTTCACGTTTTCAGATGAACTGTATTCAGCTGTAACTCTAATGACCAACTCTTCAACGCCACTCTAATTCTGCTGTAGATTGATTTATATGTTCAAGTTATGCTGTCAGTATTAAATGGAATGCAGTGAATGAAAGATATGACATGATCAGTTTTATATGAGAACAATGAAAGAAGATAAAAATGAAGTAGTTCAGCATTTTACTCCTCTTTTCAAAAAGTCACTTGCTACAGGGAAAGTTCCGGAGGATTTTCAGTTTGTCACTGTTACTGAGATATTCCATAAGAGGTAACAAGTCCCTGCTCGAAAATTATCACACAAGTCTGATACCCTGTAGTTGGTAAATTCATAGAAACCATTATATGAAAAGATTCTGCTCAGAGGATCTGTACAAGATTAAAGATTCGCAGCACAGGTTTCGACGGAATTGTCCAGTGTGTCGAATCTGCTTCATTTATTTCATGATATACCCAACATCTATGATGAATGTAAAGTAGCTGGTGTCATATATTAAGATCTTCAGAAAGGATTCGATGAAGTCCGCAGTGTGGTATAGATGGTGTTGTACATCAGTGCTTAAACAGATTAGTTGATTAGCAGTAAACAAAGGGTAGTGGTTAACGGACAAGCCTCGTAATGGTTAGACGTAACAACTGGTGTAATGCAGGGATCTTGGAATCGGTTCTTCCTCATGCATATATGAATGACACTGATAATAATGGAATGTGTTGTAAAATCTCAAAATTCGCAGACGATACTAAGCTGGGGAAATAAAGAAAGAACAGAAAGTGAACGTCTGTTGGTGTGAGCTGATGGACTTGGCTTATTTATATTAGCATTCATAGATGCAGAGTTTAACATATCGGTATTAAAAACGAAAGGGTAAGCTACAGTGTGAATTCCAATGAGGTAGGAAAGGTAATTGAAGGAAAAGATTTGGGTGTGTAACAATCTTTGGTGAGAACAAGTAAGCAGTGCTTAGAAACTGTATTGCGTCTCACGTTTGAATTACCATTGGGTTTTGCAGTCTCTTATGATCATCATTATCTTTTGACCCGAGGTATTACTCTTTGTTGCCGACAATCCTATTCATTTCTTCCTTCTTCCCCCACTTGCTGCCTCGCACCTTCCACCTTTCCTTTCCCTTCTGTTCCTCTTCCACTCTCTCTACGTTTATGTGTGGCGGGGTCCGGCCCCTCTGCTCTTAACGAAGTATTTTGTGGGAGTTTGTTTGGTAGAACAAGACGATAAGCGTCGGTAAAGTCGATATTATCCCTTCGCAATGTGACCCTCCTTGCAGGTGGCCCGCCGGCTTGATTAGCAGAAGGCAATTATCGGCGCGTTTCTCCCTCTGTGGTCGTTAGGACGTCGTTTTCTCGGTATGTTGGTATACGCCGCCAGTTTCCGAGTGGCGAAGGCCACGCCTCTCTGCGTTCGGTTGAATTGCTATTGCTTCTTTCCAAGTAAGAGGATGGAACGAAGGAACAAGAAATCGATTTGATCGTTCAGTTTACTGGTGTTTTAGTATGTTTGATCTGGCCTGTAGGTCGAGCGAACAGTACGTAATTTCTACTGATACGCTGATGAAATGACCACGATGTCTGGTGTAACCCCGTGGGTGTTAGTGGTGATGAATTTATGTGGGTGTCAGCCACATGTGTCTGGTTTCTACCAGCAGGTGTGGGATGTGCTGAGCTATGCTAACTAAAGATGACCTTGATTTCTCATAGGCAGATGGTGATTAAGAGTGACACTAGAGTAAATGAGAAATAATTTTTTGCCCGATGAAAAGCGTGTGATTTCGTGGCATTTAAAGGGCTGAGTAATTACATTCAATCATATTTCTATTTGGATCATCTTCCCCGAAAAGACTTATCTAATTAGGAGAAAAATCAATTATTTAAATGACTAATACCAAAGGAAGTTTGTAGTAGAAGATTTTTAGATAACCATGAGCCATCGTTTTCAGAAAATAATCGTCCTGTCTTTTCCAGTGTCATCTGTGGTATTTATCTAACATAGGCCGCTAGTCATTTACTCCTTTGCAATTAGGTTACATACATTTCTGTGTATTACCGTGTGCATCATCTTTCTTATTGCCACTTTGTGGCAGTAATGTCCTCACCACTACATCCACCACACATCTCTTTTGTCTCGACTCTGGTGACAAGCCACACCTGATACTTCACCTAGTGTGTTACAAGGTGGGCCACGCCCAACCTCCAGTCTTCCTGTGTGTGTGTGTGTGTGTATAAATGACCCGACCAGACAAGCGAGTTTATTAGGTTGTGGTGCTCCTCCCCCACCAGTAGCAGTATAGGTTAGTCATTGTTATGGTAGAGTATAGAGCGTCTTGTTGTGTCGGTGTATGTAGAGCTTGTAGTAGTAGGTTGCTATATGCCGTATCGGTAGGGTGAAGAGCGTGCTAAGGTGTATTGTAAGGATATACTTATAGAAGTTTTTGAAGGTACTTCTCTCTCCCCTCAGTTTTCCCAGTGGTCCTGCTTCTTTGTTGATTAACTTCTAAATAACATTGTTAGTTTCTGTTTTTCCTGTTTGTGTGGGTGAAGTGATCAGGCCACTTATATGTATAACGAAGAGTCTTACCTTCTTCAGAAGAGACTGATGTAGTTTCCTCAGGATTTGCTCATTATGGTGAACGGTTGAAAGGTTGAGGGTATTGGCTCCTGGATGGTGATATGATTGTTACTTTTTCTCAGGATCATCCAGCATTAAAATGGTCAGTTCCAAGCATTCGTTGGCTGGTAGATTGATTGGTTAGTTGCTTGGTTGACTGGGCTTTAGGCCTGCCAGCTGCTGTGGTCATTAAACCCTCCAACGTCAAACTACGTCCTCCAACCGGAAGGTCTTTAGCACCTTAGTGAGTTAAGGAATATTCTAAGACCACATACACTCTTACCAGTTCTTTCTTTTTACCCTTTTTGTACTCCAGTGCATCTGTCATGTACGTATGTATACAAGACTAGGATTTTTTAAAATCTGTTTATGGTTATCAAATTGAACTGTCTCAGTGCGGTTGATGAAGCCCCCTTGTAAGTTTTCTAGTGCCGTGTTTTCACCTGCTTATAAAGTCTGGGTGAACTGAGCAGTATTTCAGTCGGGAGTGTGCATGTGAGTACCTCATATTGTCTTTCATTTTTATTTTGTTTGTATTTAATTCCCAGTTTGAATTCTTCGGTGATTAAGTAAGTACTGAGGTGTCTGTCAGAGATGAGGTCCTTCGAAGTGATCACACCCAATTCTCGACGCTGGTCCTTTGTGTAATGGTCAGGTCTGCGTGTTAGTTCTTCCTTTCATCCTCAAGGAAGTGGATTGATATTCTTTCCATTGAACATGGTATTAGTTACCAGAGGCACTTTGGAGTGTTTCTTTGAGAGTGTGGAAGTATTTTCACATCTCCAACTGAAGAAATTTTGTTATCGTGAACGAAAGAAGAATTACCACTGTATGATGTATCTTTACCCGTCATACATAAGATTAAAGGGAGAAAGAAATGTGATTCTTAGGGACACAGAGCTCTCAACAGCGGAAGCATTGGATTCCACTTCGCTAAGTGTTTCTCTATTGCAACCTCACTTTTCGGGAACTAGAATTTCATAGTGCCCCTGTGTTATCTGTTTCCCGGTGCACATATCCCGGTGCACACATCCCGGCACAGTCCCAACGACAGCCGATGCTAATCCACAGTCGAAGCCGAACCCAAGCAACAGAGCTAGATAGAAGAGGCGTCAACGTATCAGAAAACTCCTTTCCTCTCTCCTTTAACCACCCCCCATCCCTTCACTCCCCCCCCCCTACACACACACACACACACACACACACACACACACACACACACACGTTACAGGATGATGTGTTTCGAACTAGTCAACATCTTGGACGTGGAGCGCACATAACAAAGTTCATTTGATCGACAGCAACACATGGATAACAAACTATAATTTCCTCAGAAGCGTCAGACTGGGGAGCACACGAGGCAAGGTTAGCGTGTCACTGTTGAGCTCAACTCGTCTCCAGCTGGTTATTAAGATAAGCTAGTTACCAGAGTTGAAAAATAACTACGTTATCGTTTCCACTTAAGAAGTAAAACAGTTTAACAGTGTATATATATATATATATATATATATATATATATATATATATATATATATATATATATATATATATGTGTGTGTGTGTGTGTGTAGATAGATATACGACATATGATGAATAGAAAAACATGTTCTTAAGACCCCGAACTCGAGAGTATACAACTTGTAGCTGAGAATCCCTTGAAATCAGGCTAAATTAACAAATGCATGACGACCTTTTAAGATTGTGTGGCAGGTCCGCTTCCAGTCACCAAGCAGAGGATGTGATTTTCACATACAGTGAAGATTTGTGTGTAATATTGTCATGTCCAGCACATACGACTCAGACCCTAAGTTGAGTTTTAAGGTTCCAGAGAACATAGATGTTGTAACTCATCTCCAGCATCGCCGCAATGAGAATTGGGTTTATTTTTCATTCAGTGAAGTTTTTCACCGGCGGAGTAAGGTGCTGTTCATGAGACAAAGGACAATCTAGATTAAGTTTAAACTAATCCAGAATATTTCTGTTATAAAGAAGTTCAGTAGGGTCGCCTGGTAGTTTTCCTTATATAATCACATTTGGTTTCCTTCCTACTTGGCCACCGTCGCCAGGTACCATTGTGTCGGAGAACTTTAATTTCAGTTGTAGCTCCAATCTCAATAGAATGAAAATGTTAATCTCAAACTCTGCTCTGAAAGAATGCTGGATCCAGCTTATCGCCTTCGCAGAGGTAGTAACATTATTGTGTAGAGCAGAGGTAAGATCGTTCGATTTGAGCACCCCAAGGTTTGTTTCTATTCCCCCTTTGTACTATGGCAAAAAGTTTTCCGTCTTGTAAGCTACTCTGTTATGTAACTTCGTCCTTCTCTATGAAGCAGATGCGTTGGACTCTCGACTGACCTTTATATTAATGGCACTGGTCTACAGGTTGACACTTGATCAGCTTTTTTACTTGTTTCTTGAATGAGTGTGTGATTTTATCTAGTTGGCTCGCTGGTGACAGAACTGCTTCTATTTCTGACTCGCACGTAAACTCGCAGAAACCATTTCTCGTCATACCTTTCATGTAGTGTATTCGAAGTCTGTAGAGTGATGGGTTTTACAAATTTCCTAATCTAAAATTTCAGTAACCTTAACCAGGAACAAATAGTATTTTTTGCTCTTAATGTAACGCACAAAAGGAAGTTAGTATTCTCAATTTGATCTCACAAAAGCACTTGTACATCCATGTGGTGATTAATCAGTGAGTATATTAATGAACATGCAAGTGCGCGCCACGGAATATAAAGTGGAGAGATTCGATCATGATCTGGATAAGTACATTCAACTTACGCCAGTTCTTCTTGGATTTATTAGTTAAGGAGAGTTATGAGCTGCGACCTCGAACATCCAGTCTGAGCAGAAGAGCAAGACGGCAACTTGATTAGAAAATGAGCTTTGTGGGTCGAAAACCTCATAAAATTTATTGTGATATACGTAAGCCATTATGCACACGTTATATCTTCCTTGGTAGCATTTCACCGCGACTAGGATATTCCGGATTATGAAACATTTCGCCACGCTCGTCACTGACGTTCTCAAGTTCCGAAAGAGAGAGACATCAAAATATGAATAAAGTAAATCTTTAAAGGACGTGTTGCACCGGAGATCCCTGTGAGCTCCTAGCTATTCGTGTACAAACTTTCCTGAATGTGAGGTGCTTTCTGCTTTCCCAAAAAGTTTTCTGTGGTGGCTTTGAATGAACTCCATGCACCACGTTCGTTTTTCATTTAGTAGTTTAAAGTCAGCCTCTTTCAGGACTTCTCTTATTTTAAGCCAACAAGAACTCTCCTAATTTTACCTTGCTGGTTTAAGGGACAACTTTGCCTCCGTTGTTTGATTCCTTGTCCATCCCCATCTTTACCTTTGACAAAGTTTTTCTTGAGGCCTAGTTTTATGTGGAAGATTAAAAGATTTCGTTTTTGAAGGAGGTCTGCCATGATCTTATGCATCACCCTTTTCTGTCATGGAATCGAACCTGCGTACTCATACTGGACACAAAGGGACTAAAGAGTGTTGATAATTTTTGTTACGACTGTCACATTTCACAGGCATATGTGCGATACTCCTGTAGTTCATGCCAAATCATACCGATTGCAAATGACATTTAACTTTCGCCTGTCATTTGTTCATGCTCTAAGGGTCACATCACTTCTTGCACATCATAAATGATCATCCCAAATGTTGTCTTGATCTCCCACTTTGCAGGTAAGATAAAGTTAATTTGCTTTCATCTTAAGCGGAATAATATATATTTTTTCGGATTAATCTCTCCACAAACTTAGCATGAATACTGTGAAATCTTAAGTCTTCGCGACTTTCTCAAACTTTTAGAAGAAAGAACGAAATTCAGTATAGCAAACGTTACATCTTATATATGAAAGTTACTCCTGCACCTTCGCCCAAACAAGCATCGCGTGATCCGGTAGTTACACCTGTACAAATTATGGTCAACATGGCATGGGGACAAACTGGTCGACATAAATCTAAGCTCATTTGGGCAGCAACTAACCCATCCCACCCGGCCCAGGCCACCTCATCGCCTACTTTCTCTAGGTTCCATCCCATACTGGGCTTAGAATGCATGATGAAGCTGATGCACAAGCCAAAACATCTGCCTTGAAAGATGAAGTTGATTATTCCCCTGAATCTACCTGCGAGTAGCCTTAAAACCATCATGCAGAGCATGAATAAGATCTTTTAGACTTTAGGAGTAGTGAAATTAACACAAGTATGTCCATCTACCACCACGTTATCATGCAAAAAAAAAGAATCCATATATAGATGGTTCCACCAGCAGGATGAGTAGACACCTCGATGGTGTTGTCGCCCAACTTAGGCTTGGCTATAGATAGTAATGGGAGTTTGCTCCTCCTGTTGATATCGAACTGACCAAATGTAAACTTTGCCAACTAAGTAATGCTCACATCTGGAGCGTTACATCCTTGACTGTCGTAAAATTAGTGAGTTCAGAGATGGTACTTGTCAAACATTACAAGATCTGTGCAAACATGACAGTGTTCCACCTCGGATACTTGTAAAGTTTCATAATTTTGCTTATCATAATTTGGTCTTTTCTTATTTATCTAGATACGTAATCCGATCACTGTTGTTCAACTGTCGTAAAACTTCACTTGCCATGTAATTTGCCAAATCATTCAGTGTTTTACCCAAACCAGGGACCAGTGTTCTTATGGTGATTAGTAAAAGAACAGGGCATTAGGCATTTTGTGGTAGAAATTCTTGGAGGTTCATCCTAACACTCTGATTTTCGGCTATTTGCTCGGACTTGCGTAGGTCACTGAGGATCGCTGTTATTAGCTTCATTGTCTTTTCTTCTCCTCACGTCCAGGAGAACTCTCCCTCACCTTTTGTGTTTGGATATATTGTTTCTATCCCCCAAATACAGTATTTTCTTTTTTTTTGGTATGACGAACAACTTTCCTGTGTCATGTGAGGATCACTTAGGTGAAGATGTCTTTACGCAAGCCGTCTCCTCCTGACGATTTTGTTTTTTGATATTCCTTCATTAGAAATGGTACTTTGGTATCCTTGCCTCTCTATCGTGGTTGTCTTGTGGTTGTCTGTGATGGCTACAGGTGCTGCTTTGGTCTGTGTGAGAAGATCCCATACAAAGTAAACCTTATTTTGCGTGTATAAAGTTCCCGGATGGTAAGGTGGGAGACGAGTATGTGGTGTGAGGCTTAGCGAGTATAAATGGGAGGATGTAGAGTCGTAAACGGTGAAAGCGGTTGTATGTAGAGTCCTGTGGGAGAGGATCGAAAATGTGGTGGAGATTAAGGTATGAAAGTCGTTTTATATAGATGCTGTTGTAGCAGGGTAGAGTCAGAAGGATGAGACAGCATTGTGAGGGTTCTGTTCGTAGTGGGAAGGTGTATGGTATATATAATCTGTGGCAGAAGGAAGAGAGACGGTGTATAGGTGGGTTGTAGAGGTCTTTAGTAGCGGAGTGTAGATGTAGGTCATAGACAGATGGGATGGAGAAGGTGTAGTGGTGGGTTATAGAAGCTATAATGATAGGGTGTAGATATATTGATGTGTATAACTACCGCGTGTGTAGAGGGTGCATTGATGTAGTGGTTGGGTTTAGGTGGTGAGTAGGTAGAGGCTATTATGATTGGATGGATAGGTGTGTTTGTGCGTTGTAGACGGTTGAAATATGGAGTTTATAGGGTGTATCGCTTGGGAATGGGCGCAGTGCTACATGTAGAGATGTACTGATGTGTTGTAGATGCTTAGTGTGATGGTGCAACGGCCGTGTATAAGTGCAAAGGCGGCGGGGCGTTGGTGAAGGAGGTCGCGGTGGTGAAAGGAGGAGGGAGTCCTGGTCGTAATGGTTAGGGGGGAGTCGTCTTGATGAGGTCGTAAGTTGTGAAGGGGGAGGAGCCTCGTGTGGAGGAAAAGGAAAGGGTGATTTTTATTTCTGTTTTGCGTGTTTGTTTTGAGAGCGGCGGGTTTAAGAGTGGGGAGGGAGGCGGCTTTGGGACAGGGTAAGGTAGACTGGCAGTAGTATATTTACGTTTAGTGCCAGTTTAGAGAGGACTTCTGCCAAAGTTCCTGTGGTGGAAGGGAAGGGAAGGAGTTTCTAAAACTCTGCCAGGAAGATTATTATGATACTCCCAGTGTTGTTCAGGAACTCCCCCCCCCCCCCCCCTCCCTCCTCCTCCTCACCTCCCGGTGCCTTTAGTTCTTGCGTGGGAGCGATCGACCTTTCGTCTCGGAGAATGGTGGCCAGTCAGATGTATATGGTCTGCCCAATACCCATTATTGGCTATTGGAAACATGGGTTCTGACACACACTACCACCGTCCCTGTATTACTGTAGCGAGACAACCCTTTAGAAATAGTCTGTGTACAAACGAAATGCTCTTGATCATTTGTTGTAAATGTGAAGTAGAGGAAAAATACTCTTCCTTTACCTATAGTTTACTGAAAGTGATTATCTACTCACGCGTATAGACTGAGGCATATGGTCTATTGTTATCGTTTCACGAGATCTCAGAAATAACAGCAGCCAGGATAACGATACACGACACACACTCAGGGTAGGAAATGAAGATGGATGGTTTAGAAAGTTTGTTGATCTGTTTCCCAGAGTGCACTGCCGCCCCCTGGAGAAACATGCTGATCATCATGAGTGTTTTTGTGTGTGTGTTATGCCTAGAGATAGGTATTTATCTCGTCCTTGTATTAGATCTCTGTTTCCCGTATTAGTAGGCAAATGTTTCCATCAAAATCATGTCCAGACAATTAAGAGTATTTTTTCCTATTTGCGGATTAGCTTCAAGGAGCATTTTCATGGCTTTTGCACACAGGTAAAGTGCCCCCTCTCGAAACACACACACACACACACACACACACACACACACACATACATACATACACACCTCTGTGTACTTTCAGAACTGTATCCCGCTGCGCAGCGGGTGTTTCCTCCAGAACCATGCCTGAGGGAATTGTTGACGGCCTTGAGGAGTGGCGCGATATCTTGCAACATGCAAATGCAGAGCGGTATACACACATTCTTGTGCAGATGAATTTAAGAAGAGGTGTTAGAGAGCAACACATCTCCTGGTGCGTTTGTTTTGATTTACTGTGTAATAAGACACGTTTCCGAGGATTTAGATAGGATGTGTGGGGAGGACAAGAGTAGGTGGTCATCCATTAACTGTGGGAGGGAGAGGTCATTATAGGGTCGTTATTGTCATTACTAACTGGTAATCTATCAAGCTTACGTCGTCTCATCCTTCCTAGTCCTGACTCCGACGGCGGGGTGGATTATATCAGCCAGCCGCCTGTGAGGAATTTACTGAGGCGCTGAAACCTGTCTGTAATAAATCTAACAGTCGTACAGTAACACTCCTTATCAAAGGCGGAGCGACACTTTAATTGGTGGTAACCTGGATGTTGAGGTGGTCAGCCCCAGCTGGTCATGTAGGGGTGAGGAGGTTGGTGGTCAGGTACAGGGGTGGTAGTGTCTCGAAGTGAGTCGGTGTAGGAGTGAGGTGGTAAGGCGTGGTAAAGTGAGTCGGCGTAGAAGGAGATGGAGAGATGTGTTGCTGGTGTGTTGGTGTGGGAGTGTGGTACTGATGTGCTGGTATGTGTTGGTAAGGTTGCTCATTCAGGAAAGAGGTGGTGGTTGGGTGAGGGGGTACTGTAGGAGGGAAGTGTTGGAGTGGTGAGGTAGTGAGGCGCATTGTTCTTGGAGTTTGATGCTTTTATGTAAGATGTTGATGTAAGCTTGGTGATCTAGGTGCGAGATGGTGAGAAGTTGGTGATGTACGAGTGAGATGTTGATGTGATGAGTTCGATATGGTGGTTAGTCGGTGATTGTGTGTTACCGAGCTTATTAAGTGTCATGTGGTGGTGACAAGGTCAAGGCTGTTCTTGGTAGGTAAAAAAATGAAACAGGAATAGTAGACATTAATGTAGACGGGTTTTTCCCCTCATCATGTGAATTAATCGCAAATATCCCGTACCATTTCTTTAAAATGACTTGACTCGTGTAGTCTATGAACGTTCACAGTATTCTCTTGTGGGGTCAACAGCTGTCATATTGAGATTCCAGACTCCTTCCCAGTCTCAGTCCTCAAGGAATAGTGTGGGTCATGGTTGAACGAGTTGGTGTGGGCATCTTGCGATGGTGGGTGTGGTAGTCGCTTGGCTGCCTTCAACATCCTTTTTGTGAGGTCCTTTTGCTGCCACACATTGCTCATAGATGTCGGTCGTCCGTTTGTGTGGGGTTGCTCTCATTCATCAAACGTCGTGCTAATTACCTTGACGTCGCACATTCCTGCCACAAGTTAAAGTCTGTTAGATGTTGATATTTCTTCTCTTTTTTTTTTTTCCTTAGTCTCGCAATCTCTGAGACATTGAGTGCTGTTTGTAGAAATATCACATCACGTAAGCATCGCATGCATGTAGATAATTAACGTAGCATGTTCTTGTTGGACCTCAAACGACCCTGTCAAGCCCTATTCACTCCACTCCCACAGACCCAACTCAGACATCACATATCATTCTGGTAATGACATTGTACATTACTGAAGGACGCCTCTGGCTTTCTCAGATGTCCCAGAACATTAGATATCGAAGACTCATCTTGAAGTAAAGACTGAAGTATCATGAATCTGGTTTCTTACGAAATGTCCCTTAGGGATATATATATTTCCGCCCTGCCTTTTAGGCTCGGTGCTGGCGGCACCTATAAGGTTTCGCAGTTGTTTTTTTCGATGGACTTCTAAATGAAAATGGAGAGTGTCTGGAAAATGAATCTCATATGCCACAGAGAATGTTTGTGGGCCGTTGAAAGCTTAGTTTCCCCAGGGAAAGTACTTTATCGCAGAGATTTAGAAGTTAACATTATACAATATTGTCCAGAGACTGTTTCTGGCCATTAACCTTTTAACTCCTAAATGAGCCAAATTATCTTTACGGCGCGCTGAGGTGTGGCGAAGGTGGTGAAGGAGAGCGGGGAGGCGGCTGGAAACATTTGCAAACAAGGTTGGTGGAGCCCTCATCAAATTACGGTCGTGGTTAAATGAGCGTTCCGGATTGCAGCTTCCCCTTCCCTGTGCTGGAGGAACGACTCCCGAGGGGGCCGTTGTGAGATTCAATAGGAAGTCTTTTGTACCATCCCACTGCTATGGAACATTTTTAATGATTGCTTTGTTGTATCGTTCCGGGGATCATGGCTTGTTTCCGGATGATTTGTTGCAATGGTTTTCCAGGGTTTCAGAACTTACATTTCAGGATAGATTTGTCATAGTTGCGCAGGAATTTCATTGAACGAAATCTGGGGCCAGATAGGGACATCTGAACGGTTTTGTGGTAGTCAGAGATGATTTATTATATAGCATGACCGTTTCACCGAATCCTGTAGACTTTCACAGAGGTGGGTTTCGCGTGTTGCACCGCCAGCGTTAACCCCCTTTCTTGTCGCTTTAGATAACAAGCTTTTGCTGCCTTGGCCCGGGTTTCGGCAGATCCTGAGGGAGTCTTTATCCTCTACGCTGATCGAAGGGGGAGAGGCAGGGCAGGGATAGAGTAGATTGAAAGAATACGCCGCTGAGGTCATTGTGGAGTATACGAGGTTACTGTATTGGAAGAGATGAGGAATGTGCAGTGCGCTGCCAGCCAGATTCCATCACTGCGAGGGGATGAGCTGAGAATGTTGAAGAGGCATTGTTAGCCTTATGGGTTTGGATTGTGTATTAGGGAGAGGTATGAATGTACATTTTAAGGACAGGGTTAATATCGGAAGGAAAATTCGTCAGCAGTAGTGCAAGGTAGTGGTATAGAAGCCATTTATGTGAGGTGATGTTATTTGAAGCGTTTAAAAGGAGCGGAGGTGGAGGCGCAGAAGTAGTTAATACCTCAGGAGGGCTTTGTTGGGAGTGAGGGATATGCGGCGCTTCGAGACGCCCTGAAGTGATGATGGTGTGATTTAGGGAATTACTTTTTGCATCAAGGGCCAGTAAATTGTGCAGGTGTATGAGGCTTTATTGAGGTCATTGTGTTCATGAAGTCGTTTAAGGAAGTGGAGGCAACACCGGTAGAGATAAGGAGAGATAAGAGGAAATGAGGCTTTAACACACGAGCATAGAAGGCGAGTTGATGAAGCAGGGGGTCACAGGTGGAGCCGGCACGTCCTGATAATGATCGTGATGGACGCCGAGAACTTGAGGAGGAGCTCGAGACGGAGAAGGGAAAGAAAATGCAGACGATAGCGGGAGGGGAAGCAAGAAGGCGTGAGACGAAATGATAATGAAGCTGAAAGTAATGAGGAGGAGGAAGAAGAAAGAGTGTAGGAAGGGGAAAGGGAAAGGGAAAGAGGGAGGTGTATGAGACGCTAAATGACCAGACTCAGTAATGCAGTTTCAGAGATTTTCCTGACAAAGGCTTAGAAATAATACGAAGCCTGATAAGGTTGATGTCCACACTTGAATATAACCATTGTCCATGAGAATGCTTACTTGTTACCAACCTCTCGATTACTCCTATCTCCGTCACTCTTATTGTGTGTGAGGGCACATTTGTGTATGAATGTATACTTATGGATGTATGGTGTATCCATGTACTTTAGTGGGATGGCTTGATTGCAATGGAATGAGTCCCTGTGGATGGTAGCGCTGAAGAGGATATAGAGTGCAGAAGACGTCTGGTACTGGACCTGATGATTGAATAACATTACAAGTGACATATTGAGAAAAATATCAAAGGAGATTGTGCGGCATTGGATGAATTCTTCAGCAGTGTACTTGTTAAGTCAACTGTTTACAAGAACCGAACAGCAGAGATTATGTGTCAAAATGTACAACAGATCGACTGTCTGCAGTATGTAAAGTTAGCCTGGCTTTCAAGTATCGAGGCAGGACGTTGTTATGGACGAAATGCTTACACACATCCCACTTGAGGTCTTATGCATTGGAGTTGGTGATGGTCTTTGTGATATGTTTACCATAGAGATTAGTGGCTGTAAGTATGATGTAAAGGACGCTGTTCCTGTTTACTGATGGCGTTGATTATAACAGAGTATACGTTGGGTAAGGATTGTGGTAGGTTTAGTGACCCCATTCTAGGATTACAGTCGCGGATCTGAGTATAATGTTGTGTAGACGCAACGGGAAGGCAGGATAGAGGAGGTTGGTGAAGTGGTGTGTTGCGTTGGGGTATTATATGTTCCTTATGTAAGGTTGGGTATTCGTGTGTGCTTATGTTGCTCTTGTGTGTTGATGTGTATGTATGTGCTTAGGGCTTGTTAGGGTAGAGGGGTAGGAGTATGAAGGTGAGAGGAGGGTAGAGGATGGTCATGATGGGAAATGATGGGGATTGGAAGAATATTCATGGCATAATGAGGGGATAAATTACGTGCAAGGCAGGAGATGGTAGTGATGGAGGGAGGACGATCATAGCGAGAGGGAATGGGCGTTACCGAGTGAGTGAGGAATCATCATGAAACGGGATATTACTGACTGTGCCAGTTATATAGTGATGAGAAATTATGCTGTAAGTGTACTTGCAATAAGATAGAGAGTGGAATGTCGAGACGAGAACCAGTGCGAGGGTCAGGGGTTGAGGACAAGGAACTGGTAGAGGGAGGTATGCAGTTCGGATGAGCAGGTGAGGGAGGACAGTGGCGCTCGGGTGGTGGTGACTCTGCTGCCACCTGGTTCTTGGTTTGGGTTTTGCTGCCCACCTCAAGGACCGGCAGTGTTTTATTGCTTCTTTTATTGTTGTGTTGGCGTGGGGGTGATTGACACTGTTTATTGTCTAGTTCTCGCCACTTGGACGAAGTGTCGGTCATGTTAGTTGGAGCGAAGGACAGGTAGAGTAGGTTTAAAGGCCTCGTTTTTTGCTAAGCTGCTCACGCCAATGGTGGTTGTTAGACGTGTTTGGATGGTGGTTGGTGGATGCGTTTGGTGATGGTTGTTGGTGGTTGGTGGATGTGTTTGGTGTGGTTGTTGGTGGATGTTAGAGGCGTTTGGATGGTGGTTGGTGGATGTGTTTGGTGATGGTTGTTGGTGGATGTTGGACGTGTTTGGATGGTGGTTGGTTCGTTGTGTTTGGTGGTAGGATTTTACTGGCATGTTTTGGTGATGATGGATAATAGTCATGTCTGGGAACTGTTTATTTAGTTGGCAGGTACCTACCATGTTGGGTAACGGGGAGATGTGGGTAATGGTATTTGGTAGAATTTCTGATGCTGTGGATGGTAAATCTGCAAGTATGGGTGTGGTGTATGGCCTCTGGACATGCATAAGCTTTTGTTGTTGATAAGCATGTTTGGGTGGTAGTGGGCATAAATAGATGGGGGTAGTTGGTGTGTATGTATAAGTAATGATGGTTGTTTTGATATGTCTTGCTGATTTTGTCTGGGGGTCATGTTTGGGTGGTGCTCAGTTGGTATCTATGGAGGTATATATATATATATATATATATATATATATATATATATATATATATATATATATATATATATATATATATATATATAGAGAGAGAGAGAGAGAGAGAGAGAGAGAGAGAGTTATGGGCGTAAGGGTTTATTGGTGGATATGTTTAAATGTGGGTGTTTGGCGAACATGTATATTCTTTGGTGGATGGTGGACCTGGTGTGGATGCAGAGGGTTAGTGGACATGTCTGGGGTAGAGTGGATGTTGGGGTACGTGTGGCTTAGGATTGGAAGTGGAACATATATGGATTAAGATGATTGATGTGACAGAAACGGATTGGGGTGGGTGGTTAGAATGAAGAGGGCTGTTTGACGAACATTTTTGATGGTGGAGGCTGTTGGGTAAGTATCCGGGACGAAGGCTGGGATCAGTTGTTGATGGGCATCTATGGCTAGTAGTAGCGTTTGGTGGATAGATCAGGGCGGTAGTTGTGGCTAGTGGGTTTGTATAGGTGGCAGTGGTGGATAGTGGTCGTATGTGGACGATAGTGTGTTTTGGGTATGTGTTGATGCTTGAGGTGGTTGGTGTCTGGTGATTGTTTATGTTTGATCTAATGATTCGGTGTTGGGGCAGTGGTGTGGCCAGACAAGACCGTTCTTTTAGTATTGCCTCCTGCGGTGTTTGGTGTGCCTGTTGCTTGTTGAGCATGTGTGGGTGGTGGTCAGAGATAAATGATGATGGTCAGAAGGCATATGTCGTGGTAGGGGTGTGTTTTGTTGAGAATAAGAATTTAACGCATGTTATTTGTTTGGGCATATGTGGGAAGACCTCAAGACTTCCTTAAGAACAAACTGGGTGGTAGGTATCCTCCAAGATCTAAGCCAGCTAGACTGCGCAGCATGCACCAGTGTGAGAACGGCATCAGTTGGATAACTAAGCCAGGCCTTGGCCTCTGAACTAGGCCTTAGTCTGAGCTGTGCGGGTAGAAGACAGCCCCGGGAAACTAGTCGAAGATACACTAAAATGCATAAGACACTAGGAAGACTTATGAAAATAACGTAGATGAAATGCAACGTTACCATTAAGACATATAAGGAAAATAATGTAAATCTCCGAAGTCCGTAACTGTGTAACGCTTTACCCCGAAAGAAAAAAAGTTTAGAAGCTTTGTGGACCAACCAGTGGAAATATGAGAGAATTCACTGGATAAATATCCACAAAGTGTACCTGATCAATCAGGCTGCTGCAGTGTACAAAGGCCTGGGGGCCGCTGCCTCAATCAGCTCCACGGACCAGAGGACTACTGCCGGTATGTGGTCCCAGACCGAACGTAAGGTTAGGTATGTATTACCGGTCCAAAAAAATAATGCTATTCTTTTTTTTTCCTGGGGCGAAACTCCTTCTCAAATGAACACCTTGGTACACTGCAAGTCCCCTTAATAGCGGACATTTGTGGTACTTTATATTCCGCATGTTCTACTGTAAGGACTAACAAAGACGTCCTTTGTTTGGTCTTTGAATCAAGAGTGGTAGCGATTCTGATTATGTTTACGGTCGCCTGGCGAGCCGTGCGTCAGTCCGCACCTGCTCCATCTGATGCGCGTCAAGGAGGAGGCGTATTTACCCTTCCTTATGGGTGCTGCTGGCCTGATAACGTGCTGGTTGGTTGGGTAAGTCGGCAGTCGGAGTTGCTGGCTGGATAACTTGGTAACTAGGTGACTCGGTGATCGGATAACTTGGTCGGTCGGTTAACTTGATGACGGGGTATTCTTTGGTTGAGTAATATATAATGGTAAATGGTATGGGGTAGATATTTCCCTCGTTCGAGGATGTGGTTGTCGTCGGTAAATGTACATTATGGATGTGCGACACGTGTTTAGATTACTCGTTTGCCTGAATTAGGGATGGATAGATAAGCCGATGGCCGGATAACTAACTTTTCCGATGATTACGATCATTAATAGATCCGTTGTGAGCTACGCCGGTGGAACAGTAGTGAGGCAGCACTGTAGTTCAGGGATGTTCAACCTTCGTCCTGCTAAGTATTCCTCAAGGGTCACTGGAATGTCCTTTGTCCTCTTTGGTTTGAACAGTCAATCTTTTTCTTCCTTAGAAGGAGGATATGAGGAACATGATACAGTTATACATTTATATTCATCTCATTTACAATGCTGTTAAGAAGGACAACTTTAATAAGTATGAAATGATTTACCTGATGGGGATCGCACAACCATGTAACGAAATGACGCATTAAAAGTTAGGTAGACGATGGTGTTGTTGAAGCTCAAGCCATGACATCCTCATCTCTCATGCATAACGAAGCTCAGCAATCACTGCCAGTCAAGATGGAATCTTTGACTTTATGACAATTACTTGGGAAAATTAAGCCTCTCGATAAGTTGGTGGAAGAAAAGAGCAGCAGTTTGTGAACAGCAGCCCTGGTAACCTGAAGATAAGACTCTACTATTTTATACCATAACCTCACAAGCGATTCTCCCATAGATAGATATCAGATGCTGGAGTCGTTGACAAGGTTGTGCAAGTCTTCTGGATTATTCTCCTTAACAGAAACAGTACTGATCTTGAATAGGTCTTTTGAGAGGTTTGAATTCAAAGTCGAAGGTCGAGAATATAGGTCTGAAACTCGTTTCGCATGGAATATATATATATATATATATATATATATATATATATATATATATATATATATATATATATATATATATAAATATGTGTGTGTGTGTGTGTGTGTGTGTGTGTGTGTGTGTGTGAGTGTGTGTATGTGTGTGCTCGGGTCAGAACTGTCAAGTGTTCTGTTAGCATTATGACGATGCACAAGATTCGCAAGCGTTTCAAACATATCAAACATATCGTCTCCCTTGCTTCGTATCCCACAGCTCAAGTCTTGTTACGGAAACCTTTGTTTTGTTAACGGAACTGTTATCGATGGCATCTTCTTACTGGAAGGGATGGTTGTTAAGTCGGGGGAATAACTCGATACCCCTTCCCCTCTTGAAAAACCAGTGGCATACCTCTTGATGTTACGCTCATCGTAGGCGGAAAAAGCCTTCGGTATTGGTTGGATAACATCGTTATAACCTGATACAGAGGTGATCCGTGTAGCTCCCAGATGCATCGGTATCCAGAAAATGCAGTGGCATGGTTAATGGACTGCGGCTGCTGGAGTTAGTCTAATCATTCCGTGATGAGACAGTGGTGCAGCCGAGAACCTCTCTGCTCGTGGTATATTGTGTCTTTAGATCTTGCAGTTCATCGCCCTTGAGAGTATGGATGTTGTCCCTTTTTATTATTCTTGCTAGAAATAGCGGTTTATTACGTACCAGCTGCTTATCCCGTTGGTTAAAGAGGATTGTACAGAGTGCACAAAAGATCATGGAACTGGACCATTGTAAGTTGTGTTACAAGTGCGTTGATGCGTGAACTACTTTACAGCTGGCAAATTTAGGATACTGCTCGTGTATCTGGTGCAAGGCACCAATATAGATGGAGTTCATTTACTTCATTTACAGCGTGTGTTAGGAATTGTCTAGCATTTCGCCGAGTTTATAACGGTCAAGTAGTTAAGTACATTGTGTTAGGACGTGGTAGCGTAACTCCGATGGTAAAGATTATATCTTGTGTCTCCATTGTCACATGAATATTTATGGCCCAACATCATTACGTTGTCTATAGATTTGATTTATGGAACCATATGTTTAGTGTTCCTCTTGCATAATAATTATTATGATGGTAGATGGACCGTCTCGTGTCCGTTTTCATTTGTCTTAAAGATTTATTTTCTTAATTTCGTTCGGGATCACTGTCATTAAACAAGATGAAGGTATATCAAATTTATAGCGAGATTTATATTTAGAGGCATATACTGTAGCTAGATCATTCGTCCTGACATGCATACTCAACCCAACTCATGACCGAATCCCAATAAGAAAGTTGTGGTCTGTCACCATTTTCTATGATATTTTCATGTAAACATGTTGCAGGCATATTGAAGGAAATCTAATACGGTTAATGAAGAGCGAGAGTCGTTTAAGAAACTGTCATACGTATGTATGTAGAGACATTAAACAAATCTCGATTATGTGAGTATAGCAAATATATCAGTCTGGAGGGTGGTTGGTCAGTTGTTTACTCTGTCTCCCATTCCGGATAGGAACAGTTAGTGTTTTATTTAAAGTAATAGCACTTCGGTAACTATACAGTTTGCTAGGGACTGTATTCAGTCGTGTGACGGTGCCTTATGTGATGAAGGTCGTCATTTGTCTTGTGTGATGAAGGTCGTCATGTGTCTTGTGTGATGAAGGTCGGCATGTGTCTTGTGTGATGAAGGTCGGCATGTGTCTTGTGTGATGAAGGTCGGCATGTGTCTTGTGTGATGAAGGTCGGCATGTGTCTTGTGTGATGAAGGTCGGCATGTGTCTTGTGTGATGAAGGTCGTCATGTTTCTTATGCGATGAAGGTCATGTGTCTTGTGTGATGAAGGTCGTCATGTTACTTATGTGATGAAGGTCGTCATGTGTCTTGTGTGATGAAGGTCATGTGTCTTGTGTGATGAAGGTCATGTTTCTTATGTGAAGAAGGTCATGTGTCTTGTGTGATGAAGGTCGTCATGTTTCTTATGTGATGAAGGTCATGTGTCTTGTGTGATGAAGGTCCTCATGTGTAGCTCCCAGCCTTGGCTGAGGTTGTAACCTGAGAATATCGTAGGTCAGCCTAGCGCAGCTGCCGCCTCGCATGATAAAGTCTCTGAGTTTATCATACATTCCGACTTCAGCGGTAGTTTTGCCAATCCATTTTCGACGAACATATCTCCCTTTGGGGACGAAAGTGTGTACTTGGCGTGGACTAATATGCTGATAGGCTAAAACACGAAGAAATACAGACATGCATCTCGTTGGCGGTACTCGTGCGGATCAGTCTTAAGCGAAACGATCGTTTTGTGTTGATGGTATGGTCAAGCTGGTGCCTTTTTGGAGCATCACTGTTGACCGAGATGCAGTGGAACGAAATGGTACCTGAGGATGGTTGCTGGTTGGTCGTGTGGTGACGATCGTGGTAATGGGAGGTGGATGGTGGTAGTGATGAGTGTTGGGGTGGCTCATGTGAGAGATGAGAGGGTGGGAGTGGAGAAGAATGACGGAGTAGCTTTAGTCGGGTGAGGGAGGGAGAAGTGTACTGATAAGTCTGGGTGGAATGGTTGTAATTTTCAAGGGTTGTATTTCTTAGTGGACGTGGATCTGGTGGGGATGGTTGCTCGTTATGATGGCTTTAGTTTTGCTGGAATTAATGGTGATGGCGATGGTAATGTAGTACTTGTGATTTTAGTGATGATGGATTAAAAACTGAACCAGAATATAAAGAAAGAGGAAAATGACAAATATACCAGCGTTACATTGATTTCCGATGACGGTGTTGTCATAAATATGATAGAGCTAAGTTCAGCACAGCAAAGCTGCGATTGCTGTATCACATGCAATTCTAAGGCATTTTTCAGTTGGGTTTGTCTTCTACGTCCTCGAATTTTCATGTCTCCCTCCAGGGTAGTGAGTATCTTTCCGTCTGGCAAACACCACCAGTTCGTCCCGACCGCAAAGGCCAAAGAAGTCATGTCATCTGAACTGCTAGTGACGCTGGGGTTTGTTCTGAAGGCATTATTGGTGACGGTGAGGTTGGTTTTGTAAGTGAAGACAGTAGTGGTGACGATGGGGTTCGTTCTGGAGGCGACGGTGACGACAAGTGATGGTAGGAGGTACTTCTCTGAGCATGAAAGTCATATGGCGGGAGGGCGTGGCGTCTTACCTAAATCGTGACGCAATTTTAGGTTGTAAAACCTCACCTTGAAGAAAATGAGAAGAACATTGGCATAAATTAGATGATTGGGCCATCGTAGATATCTAATTTAGAGCATAACTCGTACATGAAAAAGTTATGAATTGCATGAAATTGAATATAGATTATACCAATGACATAGACAAGGAACGAAATTTACTTTGAGATGAAAGTCTAATATACCATGTTACTCGAATGATGATTTAGATGAAAATGATGGATAAAAGATGAATAATACGTATACTGACATGCAGAAGGTGGGAATGGAGAGCGTTATGTTTGAAAGAAAACAATAACGGAGGAGGGAAAGAATAGGATAATTAACTGAATAATGAAAGGTAGGGGATTAGCCACGAGTGAAAATGAGGGGATCGGATCGTTTTGTGTGTATGTGTACTTAAGCAAGAGTTCAGATAGGGTGGGCAATGTGGCGTAAGGAGACGTAGGGACATCGTGCAAAGTAGGAAACAGCGACTTTGTTGGGAATGAAGGTTGTGAGAGACTTGAGGAGAGAGGGTAGAAGGACAAAATGGGTAGTGAGGGAAGGGAAACCATAATGAGGAGTAAGATAACTGTTCTGGTGGAAAATGAGGGAGGGAGCATACTGTGTGGAGCGAAGGGAGGCAGAGGTAGTGTAGTGAGGTTGATAGTCCGGGGTTATAATGATGGGACGTAACATGGGGAGGGGCAGGAGAGAATGATTAATTCTATCAGGGAAGTTGGGAAAGTGCAACGATGCTTGTCAGGTACAGACATTTTTTTTTTTTCGCGGGAACGTTAGAAAGGAAACTGAGCTCGTGTATAATCAGACATATAAGTGAGATGAGTAGAATGCTACAGTGGGGAATGTATATCATTACGAAAGGCTCACTACAAGCAAGCATAGAGGATGAAATACCGTCTATGTGTTACTATGAGTCCACAGTGTGGGAGGCGTGATGATCTACACCTGTCGAACATACGAGGCCAAGAATATATCTTAGGATAGCATGCGGAGTTGAGATTACAGATACGAAGGTATTACTGATGATAGCTGAATTGTACATCTCGAGGCCATTATTCAACCACCATGATTATATATTGTCAGTGAATGAATTGCGGGGAAGATTCGGATGTGAAAGTAAAAGGAAAATCAGGAATATCTGCTGGAGGGCTAGATGGAGTTGATAAAAGATGGAGTAAAGCTATCATGACCAAAGTGAAGGAAGCAGTTTGGAAGGTGAGGTAAATGCTGAGGAGTATTGCTAAGAACACGTAAGAAAATGTGCTATTACCAAGTATCTAGGAAATAGATTAGATTAATTCTTTAGGCATTATCGAGCGGCGACAAAACAGAGATTTACAAAAGTATAAGTAGTGTTTAAGTAGATATAGTTGAATATCAGTGGAGGTAGAGTGGAAGAGTGAAGAGAAAATGAAAGTGGAAGCGGACGAATTTTTTTAGAACGACTAAAGTCGCAAATATTGCGTAACAGAAGAGGTGTTAGCAAGAGAAAATGATGAATATCGTCGTGTGTGTGTGTGTGTGTGAGAGAGAGAGAGAGAGAGAGAGAGAGAGAGAGAGAGAGAGAGAGAGAGAGAGAGAGAGATTAGTGAAGTTTAAGATGAGACCATGAGGGAGGAGGCGAAGAGTGCTGTAGCCTGAGGTTACAGCTGACATAGAATAATGTCAGATGAAACACACTTTGAGCAGATACATAAAGAAAAAGATACTTTTTTCAAATTCTTCTTAGATTCTTTTTTTCTCCCTCAAGAAGAATCAGGATAAGGAGTCGTAAATATTTTGTCGAGGCTGAAGATGACAATAATTTGGCAGTTATATACACAAAATTGAACTCCAATAAAATAACGGAGATTATTGAAAATTTGAGATTATTATATCAAGTTGTTATTTTGTAGTTTAGAGAAATTTGGCTCCCTCTATCCATCAGTAGTATTCCACCACGAGTCCGTTTAAAAATCAGTTTTAGATAGGTAGAATTGAACATATAAACAGACGTACAGCTGATTATCAGAGATCTTTAAGGTTATTGTTACATATAGTCGTGACGACTTTGCCAAGCAAGCACAGAAGGCACAACACTCACGCTCCTCACGGAAGATGCTGCTGAATAAAGGAGACGAAAGCCTGTAGAGCACGAAGATGTTGGTGAGAGTAGGGCGAGGAGGACTTTATGTATGTTATAATCTTGACGAAAATGCTGAAAATGAAGATTATGTGAGGGAAAGTAGAAGCAGCCCTAGGCAAGGTTCGGAAGACGTTGCTGGGAAAGTGATAGACCCAGGAGGAGGAAAAGCGGGAAGAGGAGGAGGAGGAGGAGGAGGAGAGCAGAATCTGATGATATTAGCAGGCGAGGCAATTAGCGCAACAAGATGACGTACAAGGAAGCCATCTGTTAAGTGCCTCATTGATTCATTATTGGGTCTGCTGGCGCGGCAGTGATGGCGACCCTGCTAACAGCCCAGCTTTCGTTATACCCTCTTTCACGCTAAGCTTTCACTGCTTCCACAGTCTGCAGGAAGCTTTACTTAATTTCTAAGTAACACTTAGTTTAATGCTGCCTTAGTAACAGAAAGTTTGATTTGCATATGAAGATGGAAGCCCCACAATTATGTATGTATGTAATTGTAGTCTTTTACACCATATAGCTGGTTTTAATTATTAAGCTTAACACTTATATGTCAGCCTATATGGGAATAACCACAGTTACGTTTATTGTTTCTTCGTCGTGTTATGTTTCTTGTATGTTTTTCGTATCTGAAAATGATCATGTTTCTTCGTGATGCTCTGCCCCGTGACCGTTGCCTTAAAGCTGTGCCAGTTGTTGGCCGCTCGTTGGGTCCCCCAGCCTAGCGGAGCACGGGGCCTAGCATTGCACCTGCTGGAGGATCCAATTAGCCAGCACTATTACACGCTTCCCTGCCTCATGTTTCCCCATTAGTTCTTTCTGGTAGAGTTTCAGCCAAATGTTTCTTTACAAAACTCGGTCGCTGCAGGGTAACCCTTAGACAGCACCGACCTGACTTTAAAGTCAAGCGTCCTTCTAGTTGCTTTGTGGATCACCGTATCTTATGATTGTCTTCAGGAGTGAGATAAAGCAAATGAAGCTTCTTCCGTTTCTTGTTTTATATATCGGTCATTTGTGTGTGTGTGTGTGTGTGTGTGTGTGTGTGTGTGTGTGTGTGTGTGTGTGTGTGTGTGTGTGTTTTGACGGATAGGGAAGTGCTCTTTACCAGTAGCAGAGACCTAAGGTGTGTGTGCTGACCTGGTCATACTGGACGTACTGTTGGCAGGAAGGTAGAGGGAGTGGGTGGAGGATGCGCCTGAAGCTTGTGCGCCTGTATAGTTATGCGCACGCGAGTGTCCATGCTTCGCCAGAGGAAGGAGGCACATCAGCTCAAGAAAAAAAAAAACATATATGAATCGAGAACGAAAACCAGTACTCGTGCATCAGTTTGTGGCATGATTCATTTCAGTCAAGACATTTTATTATGAAAGTACCGTATATTATAAAGTTGACTCTCAAAATATGAAAGAAATAAAAGAGCCACTTCGTGTTGACTGTATTTTAGAGCATGATGAAAAGGTCCTCAAGTTCACATGTGAAGCCTAGGTAAGTTAATCTTATCTACAACTAGATTACCGAAGAGTGAGCCATCTCTCTGTGACAGTGTTTCCATGAGAAGGTTACCTTTCCAGATTATGATCAGAAATGATTAAAATTTTTACAAGCACCAATGATTGTCGTTGGAAGTGACGAGCAGTTGCATGTTGCACTGTATACCCAGACGATAGAACTCGTAGGACCTACAAGAAAGCCTCCTTGGCAATTAAGACTAAATGATGAATTGTCCCCTTAAGTGTTGTGGACCTTTCCAACCTTCACTTCGTTGTCAAGGCCAGAGTCTATTGGCCAGCAGCGAGCTTGTGCCTTGACTTAGAATATCATCCGGGAATATTTTAGAAGCAGAGCAGAGTGATTAGCTCCCACGGTTCGCCTTTTATAATTCTGGAGAGGAGGAGGGTTTGTCTGGCAAGAGTAATGATCAGGCAGGGTTCTCTATTCAGCTGTGAGGCCATCAGGCGAGCGTCCGCGTAAGCTTCGCCAATGTTTGTAAACAAGCTCTTCTCAAAGGCCCGCTCCACCCGGGGACGACTCGGAAAGACTCGAAGGCCGCGCCAACACAGACAATATCTATTCAATTGATATTCTAATTAGGTAGCGTTCATCAGCAGCGCACCACAAAGCACGGATTCACTAACGTTATGGGAGGAAGGATAGGTTAGAGGGGAGGGATATTACGATCGTTACCAGGCCCACAAAGCCCAGATTTGATTCTATTTCGTAATGTATTGTTTGGGATGTTTTGAGGGGGAATCGAGTTGCCGTTTGCTGCCGGCCGAACACAATTGTTCCCTTTGTTAAACACCCATCTGGCGGCTTATTCTTCCCCTGGGGGGATTTAGTAAATAGCCGCCATAACTCTTGGGACTGTGGTATGATAGCAGCTCATATGAGAGATAACTAATGTACGTTGCGTCACTCGGTGAAGCTTTATAGACAACTGTTAACGCTGCTTCTGACGGATGACCCGTTATTAATGAGTAAACCGGCACTTACTGTGGGAAAAAAAATTACCTTTTTTTTTCTGCACTTACTGTATGTTTAGTGCATTGTGCTGTGTGTTATGTGAAGGAATTCTGATAAAATCTCACATTTCAGTAGAAGGAACAGCAGTCTTGTGACTGATGTGATGAGGTTCTCATATTCGAGTGGGAGAAATTACAAGAGCTTCCGGACACATGTCTTGTATATTTTTATTTCCGTGTAATTATTGCAGACTTAGAGGAGTGGCTAGTTGTCCCCCCACGACATGTTTTCCCTCTGCTCTTCTGTAGGTGGGAATTAACTCTTGTTCATATTCACTTTGAGCAGTTTCCTGCTGCACGCTGACTTAAGATTCGGGTCACGCGCCGCCCCTCGGCACCACAAACTTTTAATTAACTGGTAACGGAAGAAATGTTACTGGGGACGTGTAGAGAGGTGGTGTTGGTGGGTAAGAGGGTGTTAGTGGTGGTGAGGGAGATAGTGGTGGTGAGGGGAGATAGTGATGGTGATCATCGATGGTTGTAGGGGATGGATGGTGGCTGTGGTGTGCGGGATGGTAAGGATGACGTAGTGGCGATAAAGAGGATGTTGAGTAGTGCTGAGTGAGGTATGTTGTTCGTGGTGCCCATGAGGATGTTTGGGGTGATGGGGTGGTGGTTGATGATATAGAAGTGACGATCTGAGAAATTTTGATCATGATGAAAGGTGATAGTGAGGAATGATGGTGATTGTAGTCGTGGGCATGTCAACGCTGATGAAGGATTTGTCGGTAATAATGAAGATGATGAGGGCTGATCATGTCATATTCATCAGAGTGTTAAGGGCGATGGAAATGATAATCCTCTGGAAGATCATGGTAAACTATGAGCAGATGTGATGATACAGGATAATGATAGGGATGAAAGGAAATGAACTGGGGAGGATGTGGAAATTGAGGTGTGCACAGTGGTGCTGTGTATATGATAATAATGCATTATGTCAACGGTGAATGCATGCAATTTATACGTAATGGCTGGCAATCCGTAACTGGTCGACTACGTTTGCTCAGTGGTATGTATAACGGTAGATGCCTAGTTAAAACTAGATGTCGCGGACAATACAGCTTATATGCGTGAGTGAGCACGCCCAAGGCACGGACTCCCCTGTGTATAATTGTAAGCACGGAATCTTGAGGACACTAGACATGAATGAGGAATATTGAG
The DNA here is from genome assembly GCF_036320965.1 of Panulirus ornatus. Lineage (NCBI taxonomy): Eukaryota > Metazoa > Arthropoda > Malacostraca > Decapoda > Palinuridae > Panulirus > Panulirus ornatus. The sequence continues at coordinate 11,429,912 of NC_092225.1, forward strand.
CGGTGAGCAGTGGCAGCTGTGAGCTACCATCACATTCCTTGGAGTGTTGGAGCAGGGCAGTCATGCCTCTCTCTCTCTCTCTCTCTCTCTCTCTCTCTCTCTCTCTCTCTCTCTCTCTCTCTCTCTCTCTCTCTCTTAGTTGTATCAGTTTCACTTGTTTTCATGTTCAGTTAGTTGTTCTTTTTTTTACGTTTTTTTAGTGTAGATTTGGAGCAGAGCTTTGTGAATATAATCAAAATAGAAAGTAAAGCTCGAAAGGAATGGAGAATCTTTCCATTAGTACAAACAACAACTACTTTCCAAAGGTAAAGACATGTTTTCACTCGTGTTAATATCATCATTCCACTGATAAAACATCTTTTCACTGGTAAAGACATCTTTCCATTGGCAAAAAGAACATCTTTCCACTGGTAAAGACATCATCATCTTTCCACTAGTAAAGACAACAATATCTTTTCACTGGTAAAGACATCAACATCTTTCCACTGGTAAAGGCAACATATTCCCACTGGTAAATACAGCACCTTCCACCGGGAAAGAAGAAGCTTTTACATCAAGTTAAAGAACAAGGAATTCCTGGAGAGCCACAAAATCTTTTTAGCACAACATGGGGATGGGTTCGTGTCGTGGTTCTCGGAACACTGCCCTCGGCTGTGTTCCCGACTCTCTCGCAGAGGTTCTGGAACCCTTCTTATCTTTCGACGTCTTCGGAGCTTGTTTGGAACGTCACCCGATTTGTTCTTGGCTCATTAGGGATCAACACCTGGAATGCTGCAGCCGACCATAGAAATTCTTCGTCACACTGTTGCTGGAACGCTGGGCAAGGCCTCATCATGGCCTGGAATGCGACCCCGTTGGCTTTACTCTCGCGTGGGTCCGGTCTTGTAGGTGTGAATCAGGATGATTGGTATTCCAGTCGTCCCTGGTTGAAAGGGGAATGTTGCGGACTGGTTAATGTTTTCGTACATGATGCCATGTTGGTCATCATTACCGAGGGCCGCCCTGGGAGCAACGAAGAGGTCGCTACGCAGTACCTGGATGTGGTGGTTTATGCCGGAAATTTACGTTGAACGGGAGGGGAAATGACGTTTATCGCAGGATGACATTGTCGTAAGCTCTGATCGCCAATGTCTTGGAAGCAAGACGTAGCCATCAGACACGTGGAACGCAAACCAGAAAGGAAGAACACATGGCTTGATGTCGAGAGGCGGCTGAGTTGGGTGAACATGAGCCTGCTGGTATCTTCACCCACCGCGGTCGGCTTGTGCAGTCAACTTTCTCCCGACAACAGCTGTTAATATTATACAGAATTCCTCCCAGAAGGATAATATTATAACCCTGATTTATCTTGAGTGTCTCGGTGGTCCAACATAATGCTGAAAACACGCGAGTGTCGCTGTATTGGGCCATGTGGCCTAGTTTCTGCCACAGCTGTTGGTGTGGAGGGGAGGGAGGCCGGGGCAAGGACCCCGGCTGATAGATGTCCCTCCCACCTCCGACCTCCTCCTCCTCCTCCTCCTCCTTCACCCTCGGGACGAGTCGAACCCTGATCATGGGTTTCGATGGTAATGAAACTTGCGCTACTGTTCTATGGTATGATTAACGGCGATGATAAAACGTGTTCTGTCGACTGTCTGCGGTGGGTGTAATTATTTTTGTAGCCCAGATGAGGGTGGTTATTGCCATTTATTGATGAGGTTGGACGGGTCCGTAATGATATCACTATTATCTATGGTCGGTCGGGGACTCAGATAACAGGCAGATCACAGCTGCATCCGGGGAGCTTTGTGGCGTGAAAGACGCACTGTTTTGGTACCGGTTTTTGGCCTGGTGGGTATTGTCATGCGGTAGGTCCCCTCTGGTCTTACTGTCCCTATGGGACTGGTCCCATTCACTATACTAGGCCTAAATCACGCAAATCGGGGATTCCCTATTGACGTAAATACGACTGAATTCTTTCTTGTTGTTTGCCGTTAGTGTAATCCCGGAGCAAACACCGGATTAGCCTGGATTTATACTGTGGATGAGGGGCGGCTGCTTAAACGTGACTCTCAATGGTTGAGTATTTTGAGTTGGTGGTGTTATCAGGAGAAGGTTGTGGCCCGCAGGTTAAGTGTGTCTCCACGTCTAGGTCTCGGCTGTTGCTTCCTCTCCGTATTAGGGGCACTCAGTATCTGATGGGCCCGGGGCACACGCCTTCCACACCTGATAGGCTCACCGACACTTTGCGGTCGAAGTGGTTGGTAAGACTCGACGCTCAGGATCCTGACCGGGCGTAGCTCTGGGCAGTTCGTTGTGGCGTTGAATAATTTAATGTGTTTGTTATGTGGAAGAGGTTGCGGTAGGGAAGCTACCGTGTTGCCAGAGGGAGATTGCGGAGGTACCGTACCGCCAGACACAACTTCCTCGGCTGTGGTAGAAGGTGCCAGCAGCACCACAGGCTCTACTTCAGCTGTGGTAGATGAAGCAGCTGCACCACAGGCTCTGCCTCAGCTGTGGTTGATCAACCAGCAGCACCACAAGTTCTGCCTCTGCTGTGGTTGATGAACCAGCAGCACGACAGGCTCTGCTTCAGCTGTGGTTGATGAACCAGCAGCACCACAAGCTCTGCCTCTGCTGTGGTTGATGAACCAGCAGCACCACAGGCTCTGCTTCAGCTGTGGTTGATGAACCAGCAGTACCACAAGCTCTGCCTCTGCTGTGGTTGATGAACCAGCAGCACCACAGGCTCTGCTTCAGCTGTGGTTGATGAACCAGCAACACCACAAGCTCTGCCTCTGCTGTGGTTGATGAACCAGCAACACCACAGGCTCTGCTTCAGCTGTGGTTGATGAACCAGCAACACCACAAGCTCTGCCTCTGCTGTGGTTGATGAACCAGCAACACTACAGGCTCTGCTTCAGCTGTGGTTGCTGAAGCAGCAGCACCACAGCTCTGCCTCTGCTGTGGTTGATGAACCAGCAGCACCACAGGCTCTGCTTCAGCTGTGGTTGATGAACCAGCAGCACTACAGGCTCTGCCTCTGCAGTGGTTGATGAACCAGTAGCACCATAGGCTCTGCTTCAGCTTTGGTTGATGAACCAGCAGCACCACAGGCTCTGCTTCAGCTGTGGTAGATGAACCAGCAGCACCACAAGCTCTGCCTCTGCTGTGGTTGATGAACCAGCAGCACCACAGGCTCTGCCTCTGCTGTGGTAGATGAACCAGCAGCACCACAGCTCTGCCTCTGCTGTGGTTGATGAAGCAGCAGCACCACAGCTCTGCCTCTGCTGTGGTTGATGAACCAGCAGCACCACATGCTCTGCCTCTGCTGTGGTTGATGAACCAGCAGCACTACAGGCTCTGCCTCTGCAGTGGTTGATGAACCAGTAGCACCATAGGCTCTGCTTCAGCTTTGGTTGATGAACCAGCAGCACCACAGGCTCTGCCTCTGCTGTGGTTGATGAACCAGCAGCACCACATGCTCTGCCTCAGATGCTGCTCTTGATAACGACCCCACACGGCTGCCCGGCTGCTTGCTCCGCTCCCTCCCTCACAACCCAGACATACTCGCCTCACCACTTCCAGCAGTTACTGCTTAACTGAAAGCACGAGAGGGACACTGTTAAGTGCAACAAGGAGCCTTTTTGTAGGGCAAGGATGGCGAACCAGTCATGAAGAGGGCGAGGATGGTGAGGCAGCTGTGGAGAGGGCGTCGATGGTGAAGCATTCATGTGGAGGATGAGGGTATTGAGGCAGTCATGTGGAGGGCGGGGGTGGTGAGGCAGCTCTGCGGAGAGTGGGGGTGGTAAGGTTGTCATGTGGAGAGCAAGAGGGGGGTGGGTGAGGCACCCAAATGGAAGATGAGGGTAGCGAGACATCCACGTTATGGTTGAGGGTGCTGGAGCAGCCGTGTGGAGGAAATGGGTGGTGGGGCAACCATGTGGAGGGCGAGGTAGCAGTCGGCTGGAGGTCACCAAGCCTCAACCCGACACTAACCTGACAGGCTGCTTTTCCCACTGTTGCTCTCAATTATCCAGGGAAATATGTCATAAAAACTATAGCGATCCGTTTTAGGCGTAGAAGATAAACTTAATCGTGAGGACAGAACGTATCCCGGGCTTTTCCTCTTTTTCGTTTACATATACCATAAGCATTTATGTTGCTTGTACTTATCGAGCGTCCAGAACACATGCCACTCAGCTCCCACCTTCCTGCCTGGCTAACACCATTCCACCTCACCCTCCTCAGGTTCACACCTTCCTCGTTCACTCCTGTGGGCATCACACTTTCTTGCTTCACTCTTCCCTAGCGTACAATTTCTTGCCTTCTGCTTAACTTACACATAATCGCCTCACTTCTGCCTGGCTTACAATCTCCTTTGTCACACCATGCGTCACTCTTGTTCGGTTCACATCTTTTTTTTTCCCACTCAAGCTTAACTCACACCTTTCTGCCCCACGCCAGCCTGGCTCCCATCTTCTTGGTTATCTTACTCCACCCTGATTCATCCCTGCCTGACTCACACCCTTACTCCTCGTTCATGCGTGACTCACCTCAGCCGAATTCATACTTTCTTGCTATACACTTTTCTGGTTCTTTTCCAAGTGGCTCTGACCTTCCTGCCTCATTTCTACTTGACTTAAACCTTTCTACTTCATTCTGGCACACTTTTTTTTTTTTTTTTTTTTTTACCCATTCCTGCCTTGTAATCTCCCGTCGTATTCACCTCTATCTGTCTCGCTTCTGTCTAGTTTGTACCTTCGTTTCGTACCCTCCTAATGCCCTCCTGGCTGATACCTCCCTGGCCCACGGCTCTCTTGGCTCGAACCACCTTATCCTTTGGCACCCTTTCATGAACCTGCATGGTCCTCAGTTTCCGATTCTTGTACCTCCGTAGTCTACACCTTCCAGGTACCTACATGGCCTTTACCATCCTTGATCGTAATTCCTCCTGGCTTGAATCTACTTTGATCACACCAGTCTTGCTTAGACCTTTTTGTGGTTCACAGTGTCCAGACTTGCACTTTTATAGCTCACTCACTCTTGACACGTGCCACTGTTGCTCAAACTTTCCAGATTCGTACGTCCACACCTTCCTGGTTCGTGTATCCGTGGCTCAAGCCTTCTTACTTTACCTCTTCGTGCTCTCAAGAGTCAAGAGAATCACTCCCCCATGACCCAATCTAACCAGCTTCACTTCCACATGAGTTTTACCTTTGCGACTCTCGCCTTCTTCAGTCGTCGTGGCTGAAGAGGTCCAGACTTAAAGCAAGGTACCTTTCCCTCCTTCACTCACACCATCCTGATGCCTCACAGGGGGTTTACACACAGAGGCAGGAGCGCCCACGTCATAAGGAGGCTGCCCATAACTACGTAATGCTCAAGCTATCATCTCTTATCTTCGAGTGTACATTAGCGCCGGCGGGAACTCTCTCATGGAGACGACGTTACCCGCTGGGTGGTAGTGTGACGGGCCTGGGCTGTGGACGATGATTATGTTCTTATGACTATTGAGGAAAATTTTTGCCGGTATTTGATTCCTGTTGATTTTCAAGGTGGAATTTGCTCCTTTTTATTTCGGTTATTGTTTTTTTGTTGTTATGATTTCTGGTGTTTTTCGAGGTCATGGCATACGAAAGATTTGGGTTTGTTAACTGGAGCTTTTATCATAAAAAAGGGAAAGAATTTTGAAAGCGGGAGATGATGAATGAGACACGATGATCTGAGGAAAGTACGTAAGATAAGCACATAAAGAAAGACTCATGTGCAATGGATCATAGTGAAAACATTGATGCTCGAGAGGCAATATTAAAGGAAAATAGAAAATTATTAGGGTAAGTGATAATGAAAATCTTAAGATATTAGGAAGAATGGAAGATATCAAGAACTGGTTTTAGATGTCTGTCGAGTCGTGTTTTAGGTGAGGGTTCAACAAGATGGCTGAAACTAAATCAAATGAAGTTTTGGGGGGGAAGAATGGTGGGATTACTCGTACGGGGAAGAGTTCGCAAGAATAATCCTTGACAAAAGAAGAGCTAGATTATAAAAGATAAAGTAAGAAACTTAGCTAAGTTCGTGAGCACTGAGACTGAGAGAGAGTTCAGTAGAGGCTGGAACTGTGGCGGGTTGGCACTTAGCCATCAGAGCCTCGTGGCCATGTGAGTCTCTTGACCTCTTGGGCGTTCTAGCCATCTGAGTCTCTTAACCTCGCAGCCATCTGGGCCTTAGACCTCTCCAAGCTTGGTAGCCACCTGGGCTTCTTACCAAGTCAAGCTGCAGCTGAGCCTCTGACTTCCAAGAGCCTTGCAGCTTCAGACCTCCCGTACCTCGCGGTCATCTGAGCCTCTAACCTCCCCGACCCTCACTACCAGCTTAGCCTCAGACCTTCCGAACCTCGAAGTCATCTAAGCCTCTGCCCTCCACAAGCCTTTCTGCCATCTGAACCTCTGACCTGCCTCCCGAACCTTGCACACTGATGCTATCGCCACCACACACCTGCATGTTAATCCCGGTTTGTATTGTCGAGTGTTGTGCTTCACATCCAGGTGGCACAGTGGTGGTGGTGGTGGCCGGTTGCAGAAGCCGTCATGAGGACTGTTGTAACTCGTGTATATTTTTTGAAGTCTTTTAATTGTCAAAACTGTGGTGCTTGAAGCAGAAATGGCGATTTTGTGCTGAGAAATTGATGATGGCAACACAAACGGGATGCGTTTATCAAGTGTGCTCAAGTGTCTTGTCACTCAAGGAGTTGGTATTACAGATAATTACTGGGAAAATTGTACAATAATGTTTTTCCAGTAAAGTTGATGGATAAGACTTGGGCTTTGTCGGGAGGGAGGGATGCAACACCAGTGTTGATTGGGAGTGTTGATAACGTAGCCTATTATTAACCTTTGAAAGGTGTGGCATTGTATTGTGAACAACACTGGATATCATATATCAATATTCTTTATGCAATTAACATAGTCATTGTTGCCAGCCAGTAGGGAAAATCTGCTGGATTACGTCATTCCTTCACAAAGTATACCAAGTGGATATGACTGTGGTCGCCGCAAAGTGAACGGCATAAGTCGGGTGGAAGAGAAACCACATCAGTACAATCTGAATACAGCTCAGGGGATAGAAAATCCTTAGAACATGTTGCTATTTTTGAGCTGACTGTTGTTGGTAGGATGATGGCCGTAGTCATTATCTTTTCCCTCGGAGATTATCGGAGGTCTTGTTTTTGCTCGTCGTCCCCATAATATCAGTGATATATTTAGACACTTGCAGTAGATCATTGACCAATAGCCACAGAATGCACAACCCTCTTCACAAGTTTTGCCGAACCCCAGCAAACCCCGTCCTGTTCTTCGTCCCGTCTCGCCATTCAAGACGTAACAACGAGACAGACAGACGGTGTGGGACACCACTATCTTATCATATTCATAAAGGAAAATTTTCGTCGTGATAAGTCAGATTGGAGTGATGTCTCCATTATACAGCCTTCAACGAGACAGTGATCGGGACACGAACCAGCCTAATGCAGTCTGAAAAAGAAAAAAAATTCCCTCGTGCAAAAAACTTTCCTCATTAAGAATGAACCCCATGAGGAACACAGCTCACAGAGGATGTACCTTGTGGAGAAATACCTTTTCTGAAAAACATCATCAGCTAAAAAGAAAAAGAAAAAAAAAAAACGTACCCAGATCTAAACCGATGGCTTATAGAGTTTATAGAACTGCCATACTTCGTTAGGTTAGGAACGATGGTTGGTAAAGTGCTTCTCAACGCTAGACAAACACACTGCAGAATTCACACATTAGATGCATGGCTTTGTGATGCACTGGGAAACTTAGTCTAGTTTTCTTTCCAGTTGTAGAATACACAGTCGTCTGGAGGTAGTTTCTGTGTGGATTGTGGAGGGGCTTTCCTAAGTTTAATGGGATTGTTTCAAGATTAGCCGATGATCCGTCTTGGACACTGAAGCGGGCGGGCATTCACCCATGCTGTGTGAAGCGGGATAACAAACACAATAGAGCCTGGGTGCTGTTGTTATAGTGACATTTTTAACTCATGGTGGCTCTTCATTCGGCTGAAATACAGACCAACATTTTACGGTTTATTTGGCAGATAAACATTGCATAGATTTTAATTGATATGTGCGCAATGTCTTTTGATAGCTTTATTAGAAGGTAGATCAACATATGGTCTGTTGTTATAAAGACCACACCAGTCATTGCGTGTCAAGACACCTTGATATTGTTGTTACCTGACTGAGGTTGGGCTATATATATATATTCATGGGAGTTTGCCCCTCCTGTTGATACTAAGGACACACTGTAAAGTTTGCCAGCAGAGCTACCCCTCGCGGCCTGCAACATCGTGTACTTGACTCCTGGAAAAAAAAAATAGTGAGTTCAGACATGATTCCTACTGTACGTTACTAGATACACGTAAGGACGTCATGCATAATAATGTTCTGCCTCAGATACTTCAAGAATGTGCTACAACTTTCGGCATTATGAATAGAGTCTTTTGTTATAGACACATTATCCAGTCATTGTTACTCAGTGTTTGTACACCGTACACCACTTGCTGTGTACATCGCTGAAGCATTCATTCTTTGCTGCCCAGTCTTGCTTACATTTTTTTTTTATCTCTTTCAATCTCTCATGCGTCCCCCAACTGCAGGATGAGTAAGAGTGTACAAGACAAAAAACAAATCTCCATTGTAGCATCAAAAATGAAAAATCAGTCTTAGAAGTGAGGTGGAACGTGACTGAAACTTACGATTATGGTCGCGACTTGAACATCTTTACCAACGCTAGTGCCCCTACCAGTCTTAACATCTTACTTGAATTGCCTGGAATGAAACATAACGAGAGGCTAAAAAAGATATATATATGTATTCCCCCCACAAACGAGCTGACTCAAGGAAAAAAAGAAAACGGAAAGAAACTTTTGTCAAGAAGTGTGACAAGTCATTTCTTTAACGTGTTAGAATTAGGCGTCATAAGACCAGTTGCGGTGCGTCTTTGCTGCTCTGTTGTTTATTCACGTGTTGTGTAATTGTGCTTTTGTACGACTCGTTACGTTTTGTCAGTGTTATTGTTGTTTAAGATAATACAACATCTCAGTCTGGGATGGTCCCTTTGTCCTACTTGCTAATATCCAGTTATCCCAGAGTCCCTTCTTAGCTGTTCATCATAGGTGCATGTAAGATAATACTGAACATAAATCCCGTTTTGCGCATTTGTGAAGGTTTTTTTTGTCGTGAACGAATGTATTTTTATGCGTTGGTTATCACGTGTGGGTGTTTGTCACCTCACTGTGGGTGCTGTGTGGAGATATATTATCCCAGTGTGGGTTCTGGTTATCCTGAGGTGAGTGTTCGTTATCATGATATAGGATCTGATCATCTCGATGTGGGTGTCACTTATCAGTGGTGCTTATCAGTATATAGGAGGTGAGGTCACAATTTTGGCGCCGTTCTTTCCGATGTGAGTGCCATCTTGTCCCAGTGTAGGTGCCTGTTCATCCCGATGTGGTTACAGGTCGTACGGTGGGGATACCTGCTGGTCGTACTGGTGCTGACCATAGTAGTAGAGATGATCATTGGTCATGTCACTACTGGTGGTTCACAGAGGGAGGAGGGAGCACTGTCACTCTTCCATTTACGTGTCAGTCTAGAGGACTAGATGTAGATGCCAACCATGCTTTACCGGGGGTGTTGTTATCACCTCCAGCTGAGAGACGTGGCAGACAAGGACCCTTGAGTCTGCTGATAACAGTTATCTCACTTTCGCCCCCACTCTAGCTTTATAGAGAGAGAGAGAATGTAGTCACTTATAAGTGCCTACGACGAGATTTTGCCAAAAGGTAGGGCTAGCGAGTTGCGCTCACCACAGGAAAATCTTTATAGAGTTACGGAGAATGAATCATGTGAGTTATGTGTTGGTCAAGTGTTTTGCGTGAGATGGAGAGCTTGTATGTTTGCGGACTGAAAGTCAGCAGTGCACGTGTGGGTGAGGCAGAAAGTAAAGACAGCAACTTGAGCCAAAGGAGTGAAACCTGACGACAAGTGGAGTGCAGACACCCTGTTTCAGCCATCATCATCCCTCCCGATACCCAAGCGGGTGGTGCCGGTGAAATACCTCCCTGGTCGGTGGCTGCCTACCTCTCACTGCTTACCCAGAGAGAGAGAGAGAGAGAGAGAGAGAGAGAGAGAGAGAGAGAGAGAGAGAGAGAGAGAGAGAGAGAGAGAGAGAGAGAGAGTACTTACGTACAGCGAGATTTTTGCCATCGAGCTTACCCAGCGAAGGTGGGGGATAACATGTAATAGAATTCCCTCTTATCATATCATCAGACGTTGAAGGACAACCGGATGGTTTTTGGCTTTTTTTCTCATCCATTGAAATTAAGATTAATTTCGTGTGTGTGTGTGTGTGTGTGTGTGTGTGTGTGTGTGTGTGTGTGTGTGTGTGTGAGTCGAGACATGGAACGATCGAAGGGGGAGAGCCTCGTCACTCCGACAGCTCTATCAGTTAAGAGGATAAAGGGTGAGAAATAGAAGGCGGGTATTGTAGCTGTCTGAAAGTGCTAAAGTGGACAGGAGAGAGAGAGAGAGAGAGAGAGAGAGAGAGAGAGAGAGAGAGAGAGAGAGAGAGAGAGAGAGAGAGCACGCAAGGCAGGTTTAGCACGTGAGAAAGATTTTTGCCGTATGTGTGTATGAGGGGAATTCATATCGAGTGTGGTATGTTTGGAACATGTGCGGGAGGATGAGGATAAGAGTGCGTGATGGAGATTGGAGTGGTGTTGGATATAGATTTGAAATGTGTGAGGGAGATGTGGAGTCTTGTGAGAAAAATTTCGGGAGTTTGAAAGGAGTGTTACCGAAATCAAGATCGTTCAAATGCATTCGGGAATAGATCGGTGAGATAAGGGGTGTAAAGGGAATATTGGGATTGTGTGAGGGATATTAAGGGTGTGTAATGAATGTTAGCAGTGTATGAGGGTTGTTAGGAGTGTGTGAGGAGGATGACAAGAATTTGTGGGGATGTTAGGAGTGTGTGAGGGATGCTGGGAGTGTGTGAGGGATGTTGGGAGTGTGTGACGGATGTTAGGAGTGTGTGAGGGAGGATGACAAGAGTTTGTGGGGATTTTGGAAGTGTGTGAGGGATGCTGGGAGTGTGTGAGGGATGCTGGGAGTGTGTGAGAGATGTTGGGAGTGTGTGAGGGATGCTGGGAGGATAAGGATAACGGGAATGTTAGGGATCCTAGGATTGTTTGGGAATATATAGATCGAATGTGGGATATTAAGGGAGTGTGAGGGATGTTGGGAGTGTGTAAGGGAATCAGGAGCAGTGTTGGTTGGGTGTATGAGTTGTGATGCGAGTGTTTGAGGGAAGTTGTGAGTGTTTACGAAGAATAGTGAGAGGCTATGGCGGATGTAATGATTTTGTGACTGTTATAGTGAGTTTATGTTGATAATGGCGTGTGTGTGTGTGTGTGTGTGTGTGTGTGTGTGTGTGTGTGTGTGTGTGTGTGTGTAAGAAGACTGGTAGTCAGAGGAACCTGAACCCAGGAAAGAGAATTTTGACAGACGTATTAATGATTCATGAATCTCCAACTTAGCTCTAATGTATCACTCGCTCCCCTCTGTTTAATTTTAGAAGACCACAGTTCAAGCCTGCAGTAACATAAACATGGACATAACTATATGTATCACTCTAGACTGGCAACCTCACAAAATTAGTGATCACAAAGTCCGATGTCCAGAAGCTGGTGATGGATATGTGCCATAATTATTCTTGCCCCTGAGCAGGCATATCTACAGGGGGTTTTAGTCGTCTTTGTATGGAGTGTTGCTCACATGTAACGTGAGGTCTTTCATCCACCTCTCAGTGAGCGAGAATAGGATGTAAGGCTTTCTGTGTGATTAATACTACAGGCATCACCTCTCTCAAGCCAAGTGTCACGGCCACTATGGCTTGGGACCCGAGGCGCATGTCTGGCTGCTGTTGTCCATACATTGTGAGTCAGCTAACCACACGAGGATTGACCGTTATGGTCACCTTCCTTACTTCGTCTTTCCCTCTTCGTATAACCTTTCTGCCTCCATGTGTCAGGTCTGCAGACATGTGCAGAGCCCTGATTGATTTCTTATTTCTTTGTCTTTGGATTAGGGCAAGTTTGCGCTATGTCATTATGGACATATATATATATATATATATATATATATATATATATATATATATATATATATATATATATATATATATATATATATATTTATTATTTATTTATTTATTTATTTTGCTTTGTCGCTGTCTCCCGCGTTAGCGAGGTAGCGCAAGGAAACAAACGAAAGAATGGCCCAACCCGCCCACATACACATGTATATACATACACGTCCACACACGCAAATATACATACCTATACATCTCAATGTACACATATATATACACACACAGACATATACATATATACACATGTACATAATTCATAGTGTCTGCCTTTATTTGTTTCCATTGCCAGCTCGCCACACATGGAATAACAACCCCCTCCCCCCTCATGTGTGCGAGGTAGCGCTAGGAAAAGACACCAAAGGCCCCATTCGTTCACACTCAGTCTCTAGCTGTCATGTAATAATGCACCGAAACCACAGCTCCCTTTCCACATCCAGGCCCCACACAACTTTCCATGGTTTACCCCAGACGCTTCACATGCCCTGGTTCAATCCATTGACAGCACGTCGACCCAGGTATACCACATCGTTCCAATTCACTCTATTCCTTGCACGCCTTTCATCCTCCTGCATTTTCAGGCCCCGATCTCTCAAAATCTTTTTCACTCCAGCTTTCCACCTCCAATTTGGTCTCCCACTTCTCCTCGTTCCCTCCACCTCTGACACATATATCCTCTTGGTCAATCTTTCCTCACTCATTCTCTCCATGTGACCAAACCATTTCAAAACACCCTCTTCTGCTCTCTCAACCACACTCTTTTTATTTCCACACATCTCTCTAACCCTTACATTACTTACTCGATCAAACCACCTCACACCACATATTGTCCTCAAACATCTCATTTCCAGCACATCCACCCTCCTGCGCACAACTCTATCCATAGCCCACGCCTCGCAACCATACAACATTGTTGGAACCACTATTCCTTCAAACATACCCATTTTTGCTTTCCGAGATAATGTTCTTGACTTCCAAACATTCTTCAAGGCTCCCAGAATTTTCGCCCCCTCCCCCACCCTATGATTCACTTCCGCTTCCATGGTTCCATCCGCTGCCAGATCCACTCCCAGATATCTAAAACACTTTACTTCCTCCAGTTTTGCTCCATTCAAACTTACCTCCCAATTGACTTGACCCTCAACCCTACTGTACCTAATAACCTTGCTCTTATTCACATTTACTCTTAACTTTCTTCTTTCACACACTTTACCAAACTCAGTCACCAGCTTCTGCAGTTTCTTACATGAATCAGCCACCATCGCTGTATCATCAGCGAACAACAACTGACTCACTTCCCAAGCTCTCTCATCCACAACAGGCTGCATACTTGTCCCTCTTTCCAAAACTTTTGCATTCACCTCCCTAACAACCCCATCCATAAACAAATTAAACAACCATGGAGACATCACACACCCCCGCCGCAAACCTACATTCACTGAGAACCAATCACTTTCCTCTCTTCCTACACGTACACACACACACACACACATATATATATATATATATATATATATATATATATATATATATATATATATATATATATATATATATATATACATATATATATATATATTTTTTTTTTTTTTTTTTTTTTTTTTTTATACTTTGTCGCTGTCTCCCGCGTTTGCGAGGTAGCGCAAGGAAACAGACGAAAGAAATGGCCCAACCCCCCCCCATACACATGTACATACACACGTCCACACACGCAAATATACATACCTACACAGCTTTCCATGGTTTACCCCGGACGCTTCACATGCCTTGATTCAATCCACTGACAGCACGTCAACCCCTGTATACCACATCGCTCCAATTCACTCTATTCCTTGCCCTCCTTTCACCCTCCTGCATGTTCAGGCCCCGATCACACAAAATCCTTTTCACTCCATCTTTCCACCTCCAATTTGGTCTCCCTCTTCTCCTCGTTCCCTCCACCTCCGACACATATATTCTCTTGGTCAATCTTTCCTCACTCATTCTCTCCATGTGCCCAAACCATTTCAAAACACCCTCTTCTGCTCTCTCAACCACGCTCTTTTTATTTCCACACATCTCTCTTACCCTTACGTTACTTACTCGATCAAACCACCTCACACCACACATTGTCCTCAAACATCTCATTTCCAGCACATCCATCCTCCTGCGCACAACTCTATCCATAGCCCACGCCTCGCAACCATACAACATTGTTGGAACTACTATTCCTTCAAACATACCCATTTTTGCTTTCCGGGATAATGTTCTCGACTTCCACACATTTTTCAAGGCTCCCAAAATTTTGGCCCCCTCCCCCACCCTATGATCCACTTCCGCTTCCATGGTTCCATCCGCTGACAGATCCACTCCCAGATATCTAAAACACTTCACTTCCTCCAGTTTTTCTCCATTCAAACTCACCTCCCAATTGACTTGACCCTCAACCCTACTGTACCTAATAACCTTGCTCTTATTCACATTTACTCTTAACTTTCTTCTTCCACACACTTTACCAAACTCCGTCACCAGCTTCTGCAGTTTCTCACATGAATCCGCCACCAGCGCTGTATCATCAGCGAACAACAACTGACTCACTTCCCAAGCTCTCTCATCCCCAACAGACTTCATACTTGCCCCTCTTTCCAAGACTCTTGCATTTACCTCCCTAACAACCCCATCCATAAACACATTAAACAACCATGGAGACATCACACACCCCTGCCGCAAACCTACATTCACTGAGAACCAATCACTTTCCTCTCTTCCTACACGTACACATGCCTTACATCCTCGATAAAAACTTTTCACTGCTTCTAACAACTTGCCTCCCACACCATATATTCTTAATACCTTCCACAGAGCATCTCTATCAACTCTATCATATGCCTTCTCCAGATCCATAAATGCTACATACAAATCCATTTGCTTTTCTAAGTATTTCTCGCATACATTCTTCAAAGCAAACACCTGATCCACACATCCTCTACCACTTCTGAAAATATATATATATATATATATATATATATATATATATATATATATATATATATATATATCCAAGTATATGTTGTGGGATATTCAGCCTCTTGTATCTCACAGTGCATCCAGCTGCTATCTCCTGGGGACGTGTGTCTCCTTTGTTTTTGGCTCATGTTCATTCAGTTAATGTAATCCGAAAATACATGACAGTATCACCGGCATTACTCGTATGACAAGTGATTCTCAGGAAGCAAGACGCTTGTGTTTATCTTGTAGTATGATTAAGAATATTCATATGTATATAAATGATCTTTCTTGACTGATATAATCGAATATGAACGTTGATATATACACCACCAGAAGCAGGGTAGTCTGTATACTGACCTGAACACCTAAACGCAAGATAATTGTCTCTTACCTTTACGAAAATCTTTGGCCAAAGTTTATTGAAATGTTAGAAGTGAAGACAGCTCCAGTGCGAGACATTACCCCTTCAGGAGTGTGGTTTAACTTTGATCTTAAGTGTTATATATGACAGCGAGAGGCCAGTTAGAGCTGTTATCACCGTGGTATCAAGATCTGTAAATCCGGTTGAAACATCTGATCCAGCGAAAGAATATCGTGGGAAGAAAGAGGTGTTGGTGGGGTGCGTATCAGGTAGCTGGCGTGGCCTGCTTATGTAGTTTAAGGTACGGTGACCTAGGCTCAGGCCGTGCCTATATTACCTGCGAGAGAGAGAGAGAGAGAGAGAGAGAGAGAGAGAGAGAGAGAGAGAGAGAGAGAGAACATAAGAAACAGATAACAAATGGTACCTTGGCCCATGTCACTGGTATCTAATTATGAATTGCTATTTCTAAACTAAGTGGTTTGAGGTAAGGTTAAAAGCAGTAAGAGAAGGTCCTCTTCCCACCCTCCATCCCCTCCAGCAACAACAGTCGGCGCGGAAAAGAATGGAAGAAAAATCGTACATTGGTGAAGTAAAACTTGCATGGAATGAAAGGGGAAAATCTTACCAGAAAATCTTGCTACACTATCCCACCCTTGCTGCAGTACGCTATACTCTGGCAATTGGTTTCTTCCAGTTTCTAAGATATATTCTTCGGGTCTGGAATGAGAAAAAGAAATCACTATATATATATATATATATATATATATATATATATATATATATATATATATATATATATATATAAATAAATAAATAAATATTATTTATTTATTATACTTGGTCGGTTTCCATCTTCACTGGGGTGGCGCGAGGAAGCAGACGAAGAATGGCCTTTCCACTCATTTTATATATATATATATATATATATATATATATATATATATATATATATATATATATATTCCCTGGGGATAGGGGAGAAAGAATACTTCCCACGTATTCCCTGCGTGTCGTAGAAGGCGACTAAAAGGGGAGGGAGCGGGGGGCTGGAAATCCTCCCCTCTCATTTTTTTTAATTTTCCAAAAGAGGGAACAGAGAATTGGGCCAGGTGAGGGTATTCCCTCAAAGGCCCAGGCCTCTGTTCTTAACGCTACCTCGCTAATGCGGGAAATGGCGAATAGTTTGAAAGAAAAAAGAAAGATATATATATATATATATATATATATATATATATATATATATATATATATATATATATATATATTTTACCTTATATTCATTTAGTAGACACTAAAATTGGCAATACCTTGTTCAGTTGTTAAGGTATTGATTGTTTTTGCATTAAGAGCGTTTAATTGTAACTTGCTCCAGTATTGAACGCATCTATTTGCAGTGAAACTTTTCCCAAGTTAAAATTACATCATTTAGCTTCAAGTTTTGTTTAATTTTTCCAAGGAATTTTTATCTTGTATTTGGCAAATCCTCGTAATTTACGTTGCCAAGTTTATTAAGAATTTTGAAAGCTTATATTAGGTCACTGCAAAGCCTGCGCTTCTTGAAAATAAAGGGATTTAATCGTTGTAACCTCTCTTCATACGTGGATTTCCCAGGCTTGGAATCGGCTTTGCCGCCCAACTCTGTATTTTTTCCAGTTTTCCCCCATTCTTTTTATGGTTAGGGGACCAGAATTGGATGCCATTATTCAAGATAGAGTCGTCTTCCTGGATCATTAATTGTCAAAACTGTTTCCAGTACTTGGTAGTTTTATGTTCCTCGTTACGAAACCTAGCCTACGGTTTACTTTGTTGTTACGAAACCTAGTCTACGTTTACTTTGTTGTTACGAAACCTAGCCTTCGTTTGCTTTGTTGTTACGAAACCTATCCTACGGTTTACTTTGTCGTTACGAAACCTAGCCTACGGTTTACTTTGTCGTTACGAAACCTAGCCTGCTGTTTATTTTGTTGTTACGAAACATAGCTTACGTTTACTTTGTTGTTACGAAACCTAGCCTTCGGTTTACTTTGTTGTTACGAAACCTAGCCTTCGTTTACTTTGTTGTTACGAAACCTAGCCTACGGTTTACTGTATCGTTACGAAACCTAGCCTACTGTTTATTTTGTTACGAAACCTAGCCTTCGGGTTGTATCAATAGCCTTCGTTTACTTTGTTGTTACGAAACCTAGCCTACGGTTTACTGTATCGTTACGAAACCTAGCCTACTGTTTATTTTGTTACGAAACCTAGCCTTCGGGTTGTATCAATAGCCTTCGTTTACTTTGTTGTTACGAAACCTAGCCTACGGTTTACTGTATCGTTACGAAACCTAGCCTACTGTTTATTTTGTTACGAAACCTAGCCTTCGGGTTACTTTGTTGTTACGAAACCTTGCCTTCGGTTTACTTTGTCGTTACGAAACCTAGCCTACGGTTTACCTTGTTATATGGTACTGTACACTGTTTAGGGTACCTCATACTGTTACTGATAACTGCTCTCAAATGGCCTTCTCTTTATTTGCTTTATATAGTGGATCTCTAGATATTTGATTGCTGTATTTTATATTCTTATCTCAAAATTATGTAACTTTAGAGTTTCTAATTTGAATTTCATCTGATTTTATCTGTCTCTCTGCCAGGTTTTCGAGATCTTTTTGAATAATGTTATAGTCTTGCTCACTTATAGCTCTACCTCCTAGTTTTATATCCTTCACGGTTAAAGATATTACATATAAGACCCAGTGCTTGATCGTTAATGTATAGTATTGAAAAGAGCGGGGTCAAGGACCGACCCCTGTGGCACACCACTTGTCACGTTCAGCCAGCCGGAGACTTCGTCGTCTAAAGCTGTATGTTGCTTTCTGTCGGTGAGCCAGTCACCAGTCCACCACACACATGGATCCTTCCCCATTCCATGTGATTCTAGTTTGCACAGCATCTCCTACAGTGGCACTTTACTGTATACCTTTTGAAGGTCTAGATATATTATATGAGGGTATTTTTGAGTCCCAGTTGTCCTGTATAACACTGAAAACTTCTATTAGATTTGTTAGACAGGAACT
This sequence comes from Panulirus ornatus, assembly GCF_036320965.1. Taxonomy (NCBI): domain Eukaryota; kingdom Metazoa; phylum Arthropoda; class Malacostraca; order Decapoda; family Palinuridae; genus Panulirus; species Panulirus ornatus. The sequence continues at coordinate 11,448,528 of NC_092225.1, forward strand.
GTTGTTTCGGAAGCCTTGCTGGTTTTCTGATAGTGATTCATGATCTGGAACTTATTGATACAATTTTTTTTCATCATTATTATTTCCATCGATTTACCTAAAGCTAGATGTGAGGCCAGTTATATATATATATATATATATATATATATATATATATATATATATATATATATATATATATGTGTGTGTGTGTGTGTGTGTGTGTGTAATGATAGAATCCTGTGGAATAAGAACTTCCTCGACGAGATGGTGCCCCTTTTTGATCACAAACGACGATGCAACATCTTCGAAGATGATTTTTCATCTGCGTCCTAACCACATGCAAGGGGTGTCGCATAACACTGAGAGAGAGAGAGAGAGAGAGAGAGAGAGAGAGAGAGAGAGAGAGAGAGAGAGAGAGAGAGAGAGAGAGAAGTGGTAGAAGACAAGAAAAATTGTAAACAGGGACGAGACTTTTAACAGTGTACCCCCTCATAGATGATTCACCATTGTGCTGCGTGCCACCGGACGGTGTCTGATGAAGAGCTGTCCTGCGGTGTGGTATGTGATGACGAATTGCTCGATGTGAAGTTGCTCCAGTGTTGAGTTAGTTGCCCGTTGACGAGTTGTCTGAGATGGAATTATCAGTGTCTTACGCGCGCGAGCGCGCTTGTGTGTCAAGTGTCCTCATGGGCTACATGCAAAGTCAAGGTGTATGTGGTTTTAGAATTATCTTTCTAGTTTATGGGTGTAGCTTGACGTTGGTGGCCTTAATGACCCTGGCAGTTGATAGGCCTAGAGACCAACCAACTAACCAGCCAACCAAGTGTCTGTCGGATCCATTAGTTATTTAAGTGGTAGTTTGATGATGTTATTCCCTCACATAATCTAAGAAAAGCTTTTGTAGTTGAGGGGAAAACATACTGTTCACGTGTCTATATGTTTCATACGTCATTTCCTCCCACAATCTTTGGGAAATCATATTTGACTTTGACATAGATTTGCAGAGATTACTCTCGACATCGACCCCATACAGGCTACGTATGTAGTCTTAGGCACACCAGATTATAGTTTCCGATCGTTAGTTTTGCTCGGTTATGGTGGAGTTTAGTCATACTTCGTGGATGTATTAATGTAATTGATCCCAAGAGGTTCTAAGGTGGAGCTGCATCACACACAGACGTGCATACGACGTATCACTGAGATGATCGTATTTATCATGGATGACGGGGGGGAGGGGAGGGGGAGACTCATGTCGCTCTGACATACGTTGTTGTGGTTCTTGATTTGGGAAGTAGAGCGTAGGTTGTGTGAGTGGATGAGTTGTGCACCATCGTTGTTCTATGAGTGGGAGGGGGATCGAGTCAGAGACAGAGTGATTGACGAGGAACTTACGAATGCTGGAAGTGACAAGAAGATTTTCTTAAACAGAGTCTACAAGAAGGGGATGACATGCCTTTAGGTCAGTGATTTGTCTGGGAGAAGAAGCGAGATGTCTCTGGGAGAATTACTGCTTGGATATGGGTGTGTGTGTCAATTGTAGGTACTAGAGGCGTCATTTGTGTTGGGGTCAAGTTGGAGTAGGCAGTCAGGTGTTGGGGGTGAAGGTAGAGTCGTGGTGGTGGTGTAATATGAAGACTGTGGTATAATGTTTCAAGTGACCGTGCTGTGGCGTGGGTTAGTGTCAACGTTCACACCAAAGAACCTTTTGACGACTCTCTTTCACACTGTTTGCTCCCACGTCGACATTCTTCACCAATTAATAATCCACCTTCAAGAACAGGTTGAACGGGCTGTGGAGTGTTGGTATACCGAAGGAAAACAAGGGTGATTGAAATGGGATTCTAGGGGTGAAAAGAAGAGAGGGAGGGAGGTGCGTGATGGGTGCAGGAACCAGGAGCCAGGAGGACCTTGAAATCAGATGCCATGACGGGTGGAGGTGGATGGGTTCATGCCCAGTCTTAGTAACCCTCTGTTAGTCAGCCTCTTCTTGCCCTCCTCTTGACTCCAGCTACCGTTGAGCTCGAGTTAAGTAGAATGACAGAAGGTTTCACGGATTGAGTTACCGTACTCAAGAGGTTAAGGTTATAGATGAAGGGGTTGTTATTGTGCTCTTGGAGTGAAGTTATCGTGGTGGTTAAGTGTACCATAATCGGGCTAATGAGGTTGACGCATTCATGAGGTGCAGTGAGTATACTGGTTAATGTGAGTGTCATTTTAGCCACTGTAATTATGAGGTTCGGGTATCATGCTGGTGTGGCTTATCATCTTATGCTTGGTCGTTATGATAGTGAGGTTGTCATCATTCCTGTGAGGTCATGCTGCTGTGATAGTGAGGTCAAGATGTCTTTCTGACTTGATTTCTTACTTAATTTTGAGGTTAAGATATTTAGTCAGGATGTTAACTTATTTGTGAGATGATCTTACTTTTGGCGTGATTAATCTTTTTGATGAGAATTGATCATAGTACTTTAGGGTGAGTTTTACTGTTAAAGTCGTCGCTGCTTTACTCTCTCGGTTGTATATCCCTTTCTTTCTCCTGAAACTCTCAAACGCTCGTGCTGTAAATCATAATCGTATTTTATCTCGAATGTATTGCACTTCTAGATTTAGTTGTCGCTATCTTTCATATACTTTTTCCTCCAAACTTTAATCCACAAACTTTTTCCCTCCTCTTAACTCTGAAATGTTCTCATCCCACAATAACGCTGCCGAAGATTACCACAGATTTCCTACTTCAGGTAACACCTATTCCAGTGGAACTTGTGGGAAAAGAGAGAGGAAAAAACTCTGTGCCCGAAAACTCTCAGTAAGCTCCACACCCTCACCTCAGGTCGAGTGTTGGAATAAACTATATTGCTCGAGTGCTTCGCCGCCCACTCCCTGAAACGATTTATCCTTTATGGTTTTCACTGTACCGTGTACGACTGTACCGGGGCGTACCGTATGATGGGATGCCGTGTGGCTGGGTACCCTCACCCGTGTGATAATGAAGTGGTGTCTCCAGCAACGTATAGGCACGGCGGGTGGCCTCCCTGTGATGAATGGCTGCCTTCATAACTGCCTTGGCTCGGGGCTCCTGCTGGGGTAGGGGATGGGTCAGGACCGTGGCTCATGCTGGGGTAGGGGATGGGTCAGGACCAGGGCCCATACTGGGGTGGGGGATGGGTCCTGCTTGGGGCTCATACTGGAGTAGAAGATTAGGTCAGGACTTGGGGCTCATGCTGGGGTGGGGGATGGATCAGGACTGGGGCCTCTACTGGGGAAGGGATGGGTCTGGCCTGGGGCTCATGCTGGGGGAAGGAGAAGGGTCAGGGTCAGACTCGGGTCTCATGGCTGGAGAATGAGAGGGTAGGGTCGAGTCTGGGCCTCGTGGCTTGGTGATGAGGGTGTAGGGTCGAATATGAGCATCATGGGTTTGACAATGAGGGGAGTGAGTAATGCCTTGGTCTCATGGCTGGAGAAGGGGCAGGGGGGGGGGGGGGATGAAAGAGCAGGGTCAGGTCCCGGCCTCAAGGGTGAGGGGTAGGGAGGCTGGTTTAGGTTGGCCCTTAATGGCTCGAGGGTGACGAGACAAGGTCAGGCCCTGACCTCATACCTGAGGGTGTGTGGTGACATGGAAATATTCGAACCTCATGACTGAGGGGTTAAGAGGTCATGGTCAGGTCGAGGCCTCAGACATGAGGGATGAGTGGGCAAGGTGAGGTTCGGGCCTCATGGCTAGAATGTGATGGGGCTTTATCCGGACAGAGCCTCATGGCTGGGGGTGTGAGGGGGGGGGGGGGCAGGCTTGGGCCAGAACCTCATGGCCTGATGGGTGGGGGGTGGGGGGTGAAGGCAGGGTCAGGTCCGGGCCACATGGCTGGGGTTAGGGGGGGTCAGGAGGATGAGAAGGAGGTGTGGGATGGGACGGAGGGAAAAAGAAAAATAAGAAATAGAGGAAGATGAGAAAAAGAAGAAAAATACAGGGAGAATAGAAAGAAAAATGAACAGATTAAAAAAGAAGACTTACAGCAAAAAGAAGAGGAAATAGAAAATGGGAAAGGAGAAAAAGTATGGAAGACAGGTTGGAGATGAAGAGAAAGATGAATTGTTTGAAGAGGAGGTAAAACAGAAGAAAATAATTGATACCAATGATTAGGTTAAACAGGCGAGTGTTTGAGAGAACAGGAACGGGTGGAGCAAAAGGAATAGCAGATAATGATATAATGTACTGGTGGTGGAGGGAAGACGCAGGCATGAAGAAGGTGGTGTGTGGGAGGAAATTTGAGGATCAAGTTATGAAGGAGCTTTGACATGGAGAGGGAGTCATGTGTGTGTGTGTGTGTGTGTGTGTGTGTGTGTGTGTGTGTGTGTCTGTCTGTCTGTCTGTATCTGTATGTGTGTCTGTCTGTCTGTCTGCGTGTGTGTGTGTGTGTGTGTGTGTGTGTGTGTGTCTGTGTGTGTGTCTGTCTGTCTGTCTGTATCTGTATGTGTGTCTGTCTGTCTGTCTGCGTGTGTGTGTGTGTGTGTGTGTGTGTGTGTGTCCTTGACTGCTGCGGTCCACCCCAGCAGAGCCTCTGGAAGCCTTAAGCGTGATGTAAAACTTCCAGGATCTTAGCTTTTTAGCTTGTAGACACAATGTAGTTAGTTAATTGATAAGGATCATGCAGACACCCACCCACCCACACACACACACACACACACACACACACACACACACACACACACACACACACCCACGACTCCCTCTCCTAGTCGAAGCTCCTTCATAGCCTGCTCCTTACATTCCTCCCACACACCACCTTCCTCACGCCTACGCCTTCTCTTCACCACTGATACATTATTTGCTGTTCCTTTGCGCCACCCATCCCTCTTGTCTCATATATACTCCCTTGTGTGTGTGTGTGTGTGTGTGTGTGTGTGTGTGTGTGTGTGTGTGTGTGTGTGTGTGTGTGTGTGTATTTGCACTTACTAGTAAAGACATAGTACATATATTCAAGGTAAGGAGACGGGGCAACACGAGTGTATATATTTCCCCGTAACACACAGATAGTGGTCTCACAGTAAACATCACCATCCTCATACATCACAACCACACACCTCACCATCACTACACTCTCACACCACACCACTGACACCAAGCCATCACCACAGTAAGCCAGTCTACACCACATCTCTCTACACCACACCGCTACACAACAGACCGTCACCAGACCATCACCACACAACACACCACAGCGAAGCACACCACACTACACGTATCACTTCACACTATACCATCACCACCAGACCTACCACCACGTGTGAACCACATTAAGACCGCAAGTGCACCTGCAAGGTTCACGGGGTCAAAGGGAGGTCAAAATCAGAGCCACGCCAGGTCACGACGACCAGAGGTCACGGTACGTAAACTTCTGACCCTTGATATTGATCCTGATTCTCCTGTTACCCAACAGAACAGTACAGTCTGGTTTGCTGCTGGGTCGTTAAAGTCTAGATTCCAATGTTAAAACTTCGGTAACTGAGCTCAGTAACACTAGAGATCTTAAGACCGTCCAGTGTTGACGATCTTTAAGTGGATCCTTAAAATTGCTGGGATGTTTTTTATATATATAAATAATTTATTCTGTAATTGTAGACGTCTCACGCTGAGCGACTAGATCGTTTATGTCGGTCCACAGACAGTGCGGGATGAGTGTGTATGTATCATGTGTTTGATATATATTGGATTTTATGGTTTACGCGGCTTTGCTGGTCGGCGATGTCTTCATACCCCTGGTGGTGAAGGATGTAATGGGAGACCTATTTGTTAGTTCAGGAGAGTGACGGTGTTTGTTGTCAGGGCTAAGAGAGAGAGAGAGAGAGAGAGAGAGAGAGAGAGAGAGAGAGAGTAGTAAGATTCGTGGAAAAAAGATGACAGAGAGAGGAGTGAGAGGAGGCAGAGCATATGGTAAGAACGGAGAAAGCCAACAAGTTCTCTTGTAAGGAGAAAACGAAAAGGAAATGGAGGGGAAAAATATGTATAGGAGAGATGGGAGAAGAGCACGTTGGAACAGGGTGAGGCGAGGATAAGTAAATGGCTGGAGGTGGAAGAGGACGTTTGGAGGAGGAGGAGGAGGGGAGAGAGACAGGATGGGAGGAGGGTGGAGGCAGTTGGGGTAAGTAGTGAGGGGGTGAGGCAACAGAAGCAGAGTCCGGACATACTAATACCACATCAAAGAGACACCGCCGCCACAGCTCACCTGCTGGCTCAGTATGCCCCGTGCCTCCGCCTCCCACGTCATGGCAGCTGACCCTCTGGTGCTCGTATATTGTGCCTCCCACCTGTACACTGACCATGTACGTGCTACCACCTGCAACCTGAAGTCTCATGGTATATTGTCTACATCTGCAGCGCCTATATAGTAAGCTGACAGCCTTTGTTATTCATATGCAAGATTAATAATACTTCTGCCAAAGGTTTTCATCATATTAATTGGATTTCTTGTTGCTTTTACATTATAGAGCTGCCTACTTGGTAACACACTTACCCTGTGTATGGGGCACTAATGCAGCATCTCGCTCTTTGATGACGGTGAGTACAGCAGGATCACTTGTGATGCCCGACCAGATGGCTGCTTGTTACAGGAGCTCTCAAGACCCGGCAGTACATCAAAGTGTACACGGCTCTGAGGGAAATGGAAACAGTACGTGTTCGCTGTCTTTAAGCCGCAGGGATGAACAGCAAGCGTCCGCTTAGGAACAATTTTGTTTTTGTAATTAAAACGTGGTATAAATGTCATATTCAGTGTGTTGGTGCTTATACCACTGTAATCACAAGTACTACAAAAATATAAACATGTTTTATATCAGTTTTATATGATGCTTTATTTATGTTATGATTTGTTGGCAGTTCCCACCATTCTTTTCATTCAGTTTCATCTTTCCATTACACTCAATTGACAGAGTACATATGAAAGGTCAAAAGACATTATATATAAATCTTCAGTTCTTATATAGAAGTATTGCCTTGAAAGCAAAAGTGAACAATACGGAGGTTGAATAGCTGTAGCCAGATAGAAGACCAACAGTATAGTGCGACCTGTGGTTCATGGTATGTGAATAAGAGTTGAAGTATAGCACAGCATTTTGATGACGATCATTATGCTTCTATTAGTAAGTATAATTCAGTGTGTAATTAAATGCGTATCTCTGGCTAAGGCAGGTACTAATGAGGTGTTTTCATCTTACAGGTATGTGTCCTTGAGGTCCAGGTTTCAATCGTCAGACGTCAGTCAGCTCTTAATGTAGTCCAGCTTATTCTCGTATCGACCAACATTTCCACGGTGAGTATGTTCAGTAGCTGTCACCACACCTCCACTTACACAAGGAATAATGGATTTCTCAATATCAGCTGCACTTCCAGGAAGCAAGGTGTACTTGACCGGTGTGGTGTTCCGTGGTGAATACGCTAGTAACCACAACCAAGGCCAGAGGCGTCAGATGGATCATTCCCATGCATAGCATCAGGGTCGACACCCAAGACGTGTGTTTGAGATACAAGTGTTGTTCTTGCTTGGAATTTATGCTGCTCGTCTTCCCTCCTTCCATTACCATCGCCTCCCTCCCACGCGTCTTCCTATGCTTCACTCGGAAACCCCAGCTCCCCTACTCGTCCTTATTGCTGGTGCGGGATGGTTGTATGAATGTGCTGTGCGTCTGTGTGTTTTTGCGTGGGCTTTACGAAGGTATAGGTTATGAACTTGTCTGGTTATAGTTCGTGCATGTTTAAGTGATTATGTAGTTGTAGACAGAAACAACAGGTGTGCCACTAAACACCTGCACCCATGTTGATGTGAAGGTGTTTATGATCTCTTGAATGGCTGTATGGGGTTTGGCTTTCTTTATGAGTGTATTAGACTGGGATTATGAGTGTAGCAGAGCGCCAGGTGTTAAGATACTCCATTTTTTGGAGTGACGGTGGAGCGAGAAGCGCTGGTAACATAAGGAATGCTAGATTTTTTTTTTTTTTAATCTTTTTGGAGAAATGGAGAGTTCAAGTAGGTTAGGGTGGTGAAGTAACTGGAAACTCAAGGATCGATGGCTCGCACGGTTGTAGCTCAGTCTGAGAAGACAGAGGGAAAGAAAAATTACCAGTGAGAGAGGTAGGGAAGAGAGAGAGAGAGAGAGAGAGAGAGAGAGAGAGAGAGAGAGAGAGAGAGAGAGAGAGGAGAGAGAGAGAGAGAGAGAGAGAGAGAGAGAGAGACGGGACTATCAGAAAGTAGGATGAATAAGGAAGAGGAAGTGGTAGGAAGGGAAGATCCTGCTGTGTGACACTGTGGACGGGCGTCGCGAGTGTGGCAAAAAGGTCTTTTAGAGGAGGTTCACCCATACCTCTCCCGCATAAGGCGGCGTACTGGGTGATAAGGTGAGATAGATGACTTGTAGTGCGTCAGGAGAAGAGAGACATGACTATAATAGACAAGCTAAACATTTTAACCCCCCCTCCCGCCTCCCTCCTCACTCAACGGGCGTGGCCACACCCAACACTAAATGGCCGGGCTATGTGTCATATTCCGAGGGACTTATGTTGTAGTGTGTCTCTAGTGGACAGTCGTTCCCTGAGATGCTCCTTGGAATGTAGAGATTTACGATCTACTTACATTGAAACTCGCGCTCCTTCGAGACGCCCACTAGCTTCCCAGACTTACAGGTTTTAAAAGTAGGTTCAAGTAAAGAGAGATATAAATTCCAACTTCTATTTTTTTTAACTTAATATAAGACAGTAAAATTTGTTTTGAAAAATGTCGAGGCCGTAAATGATACTTTAATATACACATTTACGGGGCGAGAGAATCTGTAGGAATACGTAATGAAGTAGTTAACATTAGTATAACATAAGGCTCATTTGTCGGGAGGATTTTTCTTCCATTTCCCCGGAAGCTTATTACCCCCGTAATTATAGCCAACTGGTGGCAAAGAATGGCCAAAGTTTGATAATATTCTCAGCAAGAGGACGGTATGGTGGTGATGGTGCTGTGGTGATGACGATGGTGCTGTGATGATGGTGATGGTGCTTTGATGATGGTGGTGCAGAGATGGTAATGGTGGTGTGATGGTGCTGTGAAGGGGATGGTGCCGTTGTTAATGATGTTACTGTGATGGTGAAGACATGGCGGTGATGATGATGGCCATGGATGATGATGATGATGATGAGGCCGAGATGAGAATGATAACGTGGTGATGATGATGTATGAGCAATGATGATAGTGTAGTGATGTGGGTCCTCGAGGAATGAGGATGGTACGTGGATGCGAATGTTGCTGATGAAGATGGAACACTGGTGAGGATGATGCCAGGATGAGGATAGTGCTGAGGGAGAAGTACGGACGGTTCATTGATGGCAGTGGATGAGGATGGTGCAGTGACGAAAGAGGTGTTGCGATGTGGATAGGTAAGGAGAATAGTGAATAGATAAGGGAAATAGTGCAGGGAGGGGGTTTGGTGTGACGGGGTCGTTCTGTACCGTGAGAATAGCTCTCTCTCTCTCTCTCTCTCTCTCTCTCTCTCTCTCTCTCTCTCTCTCTCTCTCTCTCTCTCTCTCTCTCTCTCTCTCTCTCTCAATACTAACTGCCTCGGAGCAGCCTCATTATCTGTCTCTTGGGCCTCAGATACCGCTTATCGCGGGAGGGGAGGAGCCCGAGGGTGGACCATTGCCAGAAGGAAGGGCACCGATAGAGGGAGGTGATTGGCAGAAGTGAGAAACACGAAGGAGTATACTGACTCTCCGCTTTTACCTGCGATGTGAGGTACTCACGCACAGAACAACGAAGAAGGAAGGAGGAGATGTAGGAAGAGGAGGAGGAGGAGGCAAAGGTTGGAGGGATTGCCATATGTTGAGAAAGTGGATGGAACACGAACGGTGAAAAAATGCCAGTGGATTAGAAAAAGGGATTGACCATGGAGGGGCACACGACTGTGATTGGCTTGTGAGGTTAAGTCGTCCAGTGTAATGGAAGGTTGACCACAACACCACCAGTAGCCTGTATTTGACGACTGTAGTTAGGATGCCCACTGCTTTTATAACAAAACGAATACATCGTTTGCTCTACAGCTTATATATATATATATATATATATATATATATATATATATATATATATATATATATATATATATATATATATATATATTTCTCTCTGCACAGCTGAATATAAAAAGATTTAGAATTATGTATATTTCTCTACTGCGGTGTACTCGCCTTTGAAATGCATATTCTCACACAGTGCTATGAAAGCTCCTTTTCTTTTTTGTTTTAGCAAATCTTTATCTGAAATAATTTCCAGCTGTTGTCATCAGTTCATGCAAATTGCAATAGCCAGACATAATGTTTTTATGTACGTTAATTTGTTGATGTATAAAAGCAAAAATACAAAAAGGGAACTGCTCCTTACACATCTGGTTGTTGACCACAAATTGTGGTGGTCAGCTGAATGTTGTTGTGTATGTTACGCTGTTTTGGATGCAGTCGTCGTGTATGTTACGCTGTTGTGGATGCAGTCGTCTTTTAGGTAAGTGGTGTTCTACCAGGCTGTTTGTCACTGTAGATTTTATCTTTTAGCTCCCCGGCCAAAAAGGTCGGGTGAATTTTCACAATTACTTTCCTATCCATTGCCCTCTCGGCAAGTCCCTTCCTCCGAAGCTACTGCGCCACTTCAAAGCACCAGACTCGTCAGGGATGATGGTCCTGGGCTGATCCCCTTTCAAAAATGTGTCCTGTAACCCTGGACACCATCCGAGAGGGTCACCCTTTCTTGAAACAGAAATTTCCTTAAATGGCGCGAACTTCTTTTTAAGGTAGGATTTGCTTAAATTGCAGCTCCATGATTTTGAGTTGAGATGAAATATGGATTTTTCTAGAGCTTACATCTTTGCCGATTGTTATTAGTTTTGCAAAATCAAGCTTATTTTCTCAAATTCTGACTCCAGGATAGCGATATAGGCTCAAGTAAGCTTCTAATTATGTTTAGCGACCTTGCTGGCTTGATTACACATTATAAAGGTCAGCCCAGTTCCTTTTTTGGCATCCAGGGGCCTTCCCAAGATGTTCTTTCTGTTTTTCGGTAGAAAGCTGAACTCACGTAAGCACCCTGATATATCTGCAATTTTCTCTAGTATTTCTGACAGCAAACCTGTTCCTCACTGGATTTAACATGCGTGTTCTTCAGGTTTGTCATTCAACAAGGGTTTATCTTCGTTTTCATGTTAAGAGTCAAAGTCTTGCATCAGTATTTCCTCCGTGTATATAATGATGTCGTTCTTGCATCTAAATATTAATGAGAACAGGTTTACGACATTCATCTTACACTCGTGATTCAATAGTTTTCCTGAAATAATGGGGAATGAAGCCAGTTTGGATATTTTTCTTCGGGCATAGCAGTTTCTGCGTGTTTAGAAATTTGGTGTACAACTGGCTCAGTCGAGAGAGAGACATAACTGTGGTTAGTCTCATTATTAGTCTTGCTGTTCTGCTCTCCTCCACAGATGACGACAACCGACATCATTTAGCCAAGAAGTATGGTGGCGCATCTCTATATCCGTCTTGTTTGGGTGTGTTTGAGGGTATAATGGTTACAACAGTGTTATATGAATTCGAGGCATGGGCTGTAGATGGGGCTGTGCTGAGGAGGGTGGGTGTATTGGAGGTGAGTTGTTTGAGGACAGTGGATGGTGTAAGATGGACTGATCAAGTAAGTAATGAAAGGGTAAGAGAGATGTGTGGTAATAAAAAGAGTGTGTTTGAAAGAGCTGAAGAGGGTGTGTTGATATGGCTTAGATAAATAGAGTGAGTAAGTGAGGAAAGGTTGACAAAGAGGTTATATGTGTCAAAAATGAAGAGAACAAAGAGAACGGGGAAACTAGCCTGGAGATGGAAAGATGCAGGGAAAAAGATTTTTGGCGATCGAGACAGGAGGGGGACAAGTGTACGCGGGATAGATTGGATTGGAACAATGTGGTATACATGGGTCGACGTGCTGTCATTGGACTGAACCAGGCTAACTGAAGCGTCTGGGGTAAACCATGGAAAGGTCTGTGGGGCCTGGTTGTTGATAGGGAGATGTGGTCTCTGCATTACTCATGACAGCTAGGGAATGGATGTGAGCGGATGCAGCCTTTCTTCGTCTGTTCCTGGGAGTCCCATGCAAACGCGGGAAATGGCGATCGAGTTTCAAAAAGAAAATTATATATATGATAAATCACATACACACATGAAGCACTGATATGAGTATACTCGCTGGAAAAATAAACACGTAAGCTCCAAGCTTTCAGCTGTATTCTAAGCCGTTTTCAGGGATACAGTCAATATGAACGGAGAATGTATTCAACACCAGACTTCACCACAGCTGAGGAAGCAAGGAAGAGTTGATATGAGAAACATGTAAAGATTGACCAGAACGGGTTATATATATATATATATATATATATATATATATATATATATATATATATATATATATATATATATATATATTTTATTTATTTATTTTTATTTTGCTTTGTCGCTGTCTCCCGCGTTAGCGAGGTAGCGCAAGGAAACAGACGAAAGAATGGCCCAACCCACCCACATACACATGTATATACATACACGTCCACACACGCAAATATACATACCTATACATCTCAATGTACACATATATATACACACACATATATATTTATTTATTTTTATTTTGCTTTGTCGCTGTCTCCCGCGTTAGCGAGGTAGCGCAAGGAAACAGACGAAAGAATAGCCCAACCCACCCACATATACATGTATATACATACACGTCCACACACGCAAATATTCATACCTATACATCTCAATGTACACATATATATATATACACACACAGACATATACATATATACACATGTACATAATTCATACTGTCTGCCTTTATTTATTCCCATCGCCACCTCGCCATACATGGAATAACAACCCCCTCCCTCCTCATGTGTGCGAGGTAGCGCTAGGAAAAGACAACAAAGGCCCCATTCGTTCACACTCAGTCTCTAGCTGTCATGTAATAATGCACTGAAACCACAGCTCCCTTTCCACATCCAGGCCCCACAGAACTTTCCATGGTTTACCCCAGACGCTTCACATGCCCTGGTTCAATCCATTGACAGCACGTCGACCCCGGTATACCACATCGTTCCAATTCACTCTATTCCTTGCACGCCTTTCACCCTCCTGCATGTTCAGGCCCCGATCACTCAAAATCTTTTTCACTCCATCTTTCCACCTCCAATTTGGTCTCCCTCTTCTCCTCGTTCCCTCCACCTCTGACACATATATTTTTTTGGTCAATCTTTCCTCACTCATTCTCTCTATGTGACCAAACCATTTCAAAACACCCTCTTCTGCTCTCTCAACCACACTCTTTTTATTTCCACACATCTCTCCTACCCTTACATTACTTACTTGATCAAACCACCTCACGCCACATATTGTCCTCAAACATCTATATATATATATATATATATATATATATATATATATATATATATATATATTTATATTTCTCACATGAAGTAGCCACCAGCGCTGTATCATCAGCGAACAACAACTGACTCACTTCCCAAGCTCTCCCATCCCCAACAGACTGCATACTTGCCCCTCTTTCCAAAATTCTTGCATTCACCTCCCTAACAACCCCATCCATAAACAAATTAAACAGCTATGGAGACATCACACACCCCTGCCGCAAACCTACATTCACTGAGAACCAATCACTTTCCTCTTTTCCTACACGTACATCCTCGATAAAAACTTTTCACTGCTTCTAACAGCTTGCCTCCCACACCATATATTCTTAAAACCTTCCACAGAGCATCTCTATCAACTCTATCATATACCTTCTCCAGATCCATAAATGCTACATACAAATCCATTTGCTTTTCTAAGTATTTCTCACATACATTCTTCAAAGCAAACACCTGATCCACACATCCTCTACCACTTCTGTACTTGATTAACAGATCTGTTATTCTTTCTCCTCTCTGTCTCTGTGTTGAGTCTAGTACCGGAAGATTGTAACATCCGGAACATTGTAACATTTTTACAATAGATGAAAATGACTTTATTCATCTAGATTCCTGCTTGGAGACCATTCTCAGAAACCCCATTGTTTCTCCTTCATTTGCCACCACTTGATGTGTGGTACTGGAAGTCTTTCCAGAAAAAAATAGAAAGAAAAAGGAATTATGTTCGAGATGGGATTTCCCAGACTCGGTGCAGGTTTTAACGATCCTTAATTGTTCTGTTAATTCGTGTTGCCCAGCATCTGGTGGTTGGTGTATCTACGCAGCTGGGGCCTTGTTTAGCATTTAATGTTTCCATGGATTGTGTTTAGTATTCGCGTGTGTTTCATGGAGTGTTGCTCTTGCATAACTTTGCACTGCATTACGTGTAGCTCTGTGTAGTGCTATACCGGATCACTGCATGTAATGCGTGTGTTGAAGTAAAGTTGCGCTGCATTGTTGTGCATTTCATTTTTGCGTCCATGGTGTATGTTTTAGATAGTTTTTTTCTTATATGAGGGTTTGCTGTTTGCCTCCTCATTAAGTGACGTGTTGATCTGTGTTGCTTATAGCGTTGCTTTGTGCAGTGTGGAGTGTGCTTCATGGTGTGTTGATGTGTGGAGCTCTCCGTCTGATGAGATACTCATTGCATGGAGTGCGGATGTGGTGTATGAGGTTAAGTGAGGAAGTGTACATCGGGAGGAAAAGTTACAGTGTAGAGAATAATGCGCTGTGTGTAGCAGGGAATATTGCTAGGTGTAGCTTGGATTGTGTACGTAATATGGCGCATTAACTGTTATTGCATGTGACTGAGTATTGCAGTGTTTAGCGTGTGTTCCCTACGTGCCGGGGTGTATTGCTGATGTATGTGGTGGCGTGGAGTGTTGCACGTAATGGTGTTGATTTTTGCCGCATTTAGGCAGCGTGGACTGTTGTCTTGTGTCGCGTTGAGTTGCTCGGTGTGATACCAGAAGTGTCCCATTGAACCATGAGCGCCAAAGATGAACGACCCGCCTCACCTTGTTCTTGGAGGGTCTTAGGTAAGTAGGCGACCAGAGAGACGGAGATGACATGACACATAGCTCATGATCGATGTCAGGATATACGGTTCTGGTCTCAGGTGCAAACATGCCAGCCATTACAATTATGAAGTCAGCTGTATACACCATTTTATTGCCCTGAATAACATTTAAACAAATTTTTCTAGCGTAAATGACATGTTTCATCCAACTTGGATTTTTATTACTATTTATTTGACAGAAATAGAAATGTTAAAATGTAGAATAACAGAGGCCTTTACGTATCTTGGTTTTGATAAGAACTATATTATATCATGAGAATTGAAGTAACATTTTGATATTACTGTCTCAGGCTTGTTGTAAGGTTGGCAGGTGTGCAGATGAGCGACCTTGAATGCTACACAGCAACCCACTAGAGCTCTTGTGGTTAGTGGGTATGCAATAATTCTGAGAATTTGGAACAAAGTTTCCTACTGAAGTTCAGTGCCTGTCTGTTGGTATATGCTTTCGATGCTGTTAATTATAGACTTAGTAGTGGAAAGTTTTAGATTTTTTTTTCCCAATAAATGCTTTAGTCTGTGTTTTTAGGATTTGCAATTTTGTTTGAGAATTTGGAATAAGTTATCGTTCTTCTGTGTATAAATGCATGCGTACGCTTAAAGGGGAAAGACTGAAATAGACACACTAGTGTTTGATTGTCTAGTTTCCTCTGGCAAGACATCCTTTTCCCTCAGTTACTCCTTTACGTAATCATTTCCCTAGAGGTATGGTCTCTCTGTGTCTGATGTCTCATGTTTTATAGATGTATTGATCTGAGACAACTTTTGTTATCACTGGAGAGATACAACTCAGATCGCTCTATTGTTTAGTCCTTTTGTACACATCGCCTTCTGTCGCCGTCTTCTTTGTGGCTCTGGGTGGAGTGGGTTTGGGTGGATGGATAGTGTAGTTTTGTGTTTATAACTCGGTAATTACCCATTTGTCCTGTATTAGGAGAGTTATACACTCGCGAGGCCCTATATCGTGTGTGTGTGTGTGTGTGTGTGTGTGTGGGCGGCTGACCGGGTATCAGTAGGCATATATTTTTCTCTCGCTTTTTTTTTTCTTTTTTACACACGTGTTCTTTTCAGACCATTAATTCTCCAACCTGAATGTTAGAAATAAGATGAGACCTGAATGATTCTCCTTTTTTCCACGGAGCTCCTGTATAGGGAACTTTTGTACTATTATTACCCTGGTCGAAAGGAAGGCGAGAAAATAAAGACCCCACACCCACTAAATTGCCGAAATGGCTGTTAATGTGTCATATGTGTAGACACTCCATACAGGTCAGTGTGGTTTATGGCCTTGGTGAAATTTATCGTTAAGATAGCTCACAATGGCCTCCATGCCCTCCCCCCCATAACCCTCTCACCCCAGAGATCTTTGCAAAAGGTTCTTATCCTTTTTCATTTATGAAATATTTATAATCGTCGACCATATAAGAGTCACTGTCCCTGGCCTAATCTGTCGGGATTTAAACAAAGGCGGCGAGTGTTTACCAAGATGATATGAAGAGGCATTACCAAGGCCCGTCATATGCTGCTGCGCGGGAGATGCTAGCAGGCGTGGCTGGGAGGGAGGGAGGTTTCTTATCGCAACAGCTTGAGTATCATCGTCCTGAGGGCCTCAGTCACTTTTACTGCGGCCAGCTACGTCTAAACACACGTCTGCATTCGCAAGCGTCCACCCATGTTCTCTCACACGCCCATCCAGGCTCACTTGACGCTCTCACCTGCATTCCCTCACATGACCACTCATGAATTCACATACTCCATTCACACCTTCACACACACACACACACACACACACACACACACACACACACACACACACACATTCTTGTTTATAGTTACAGAGGTATTGTACACACGCCTCCGACATATATACACGCCTGTCAGTACCCTCACTCATGTCTCCGTCTTTGGTGCACACTCCAGTCTAACCCCACACATGCCCACACCCCTCATATGCACCCGCCCGTCCACACACTCACGTCCACCCATACTCCTAAACTGCCTCCTTTCAACACATTTAGATGCCAATGACACCCTTAACCACGCCAAATTATGCTTTAACACCCCACATAACGCTCTCAAGCACCCACCCACACTCTTCCTATCATCATTTGCAGATGACAAAAACAAATGTGTTTATCTCGTCTGTAGAAAACAGTGAGAGAACACAGTGAGACCTAAATCGGTTCTTCCAGTGGGCACTAAAATAATAAACACTTTGATGTACAGGGACAAGAATCATCTGCGTTGTAGTGGGAGAGAAGAAATGAGCATTCGTTACTGAACACGGGACGCAATCATCAACATGTAGATAACTAGCTACGGCTGGACAACCGTACCATCATGACGTGGAAACACCAGCCTAGGAATTTCACTTGTGATATATTACTCCTCATGTTGAGTCAGGAGGGCACACCAGCTGCCTCTAGGGCTCTTACCAGTCGATGTATTATAAGACTTGGTGATACACAGTGAATGATGGTGAAGCACCCAGGTGTGGCTGGTTATTTTTCTTTTATGTGGAGATGAGAAACCTCTTCATGGAACGCTTCGTCTTTCAAGATGATCTGATCTGTATTCGAGTGTACTAGAATGAAAGATGTGAGATTCGAATGTGTGGCTCAGACACTGAAACATCCAGGGTTAACTGAATTTACTTAGGATTTTTTTTATGCTAAATCCTGAAAAGGTATTGTTCCAATGTTAACGTCAGTATGGCAGGCATAGGAGACCAAAACTCTCCAACTGATATGAAATACCATGAAGAGGAGGAAAGGAAATCGCGTAGAAATCCTGTACACATCAGAAACATTATATACTGGAAAAAGATCCACCGAGTATATATATATATATATATATATATATATATATATATATATATATATATATATATATATATATACCTGCAGGCCACGACCCTAAATTGTCTGAATAATCAGAGGAACTACTGAACATTGAGGTGCCTAATGGAGCTTGGGAGGTGGAAATAAGTACTTTCAGCTACATCCTTCCAAATATGTTACCAGGCTGCTGAATCGTTCAGGTCCTCTTAGTGTCAGGACGCCTGCGGGCTTGGGGTCACTTAGTGGTCATGTCACTAGGAGGGTATATCACCCGGAGGTCTGGCCTAAGTAGACACGCCAAGGACCAGAGAATAAGGCCATCTAGTTATTCATCCTTGGATGAATCAAGAGACTCATCCCGGTTAGTCATTCAGGGGTGTAGCTAACCCACGGAGTCATGGAGTCTGAGGAAGAGATCACAGAGGGTCTGCTTATCACGGGACTTGGCCATTCGTGAGTCTTGTTACCCTGGAGTCACTTTTGATCGAGTCACCCCGGAAGTCAGGAGAGGAAAGACATAGTGATAATCAGGGAGGTCGTTATTTTAATGGTGTAGCCCCCCCCCCCCTTTTTTTTCTGGGGGTCGTGGAGTCATAAACTGTTGATTTGGACGTGGTAATGAGGACCAGCCTTGGGACGTCAAGAAAATGTGTAAACGTTCACATTCTTGGTATGGTAACGTTCACATCTGAATAATCCATTAAGTCTATTAATTTTTCTTTTAAAACGCAGTATACGTGAGTGTATTTGTATTACTTTTTCACTGTGGCATAACGTGGCTGACGGCTGAAGGGTGGCTAAGGTCAGCCACAAGCATAGCCAATTACAATGGACCACATAATGCATTCCCAGGTGTACCACTACATGCAAAATAAACCCTTTAGTCGCATAATTTTTCCAGGTTTATGCGGCGGCAGGTAGTCGGGCAGGCAGGCAACACAGGGACATGTGTTGGGGTGTGAGTATAGGCAAGAGTAAGGAAAGGGGCAGGGAGGTAAAGGGGCCTTGAAATTGGGGAAAAGGAAGTAAAGGAGAGAGAGAGAGGAAGGAAAGGGAGGAGGCAGATGGGAGAGGGGGAGACGCACTACGAGAACTTGTAGCAAAACACCCGCCATGTTTAGACGGGCGAGGTTCATTACGTTTTTACCAGGGTCGAGGAGGACCCTGCCGGCGGGCCGGGAGGTGCCTGGGAGAGGAGGAGCAACGTGATGATGATGATGATGATGAAGAGGAGCAGCAGGAGACTCTTGACGAATAATAAGAAGGGGAAGGGTGGAAAAATATACAAGAATAAAATGTGGAAGAAAAAGATGGGGGGGATAGAAGAAAGTAATGATGATGGAAATGATAAAGCAGGCAGAGACGGGGGTTGAATTCGTAATGGTTCGAGGAGATTTACCGGGAAAAATGCGTAGTCTTGGATGAATAGCCGGAACTTTGCCGTAGCGACGCAGGAGGTGCGCGTGTGCATGATTTGTGCAGAGGAAGTGAGGGGCGTGACGGAAGTCGGGAGCTGCTGTGTGGTCGTCGACATTATCTTGATTCATGGTAGTCTCTTGTGACGACCACAGCTGTAGAAATGGGATATGGCGCTCATATAAAGTTACTTTATGGGCAGAAAGTTATTTGTGATTGTGACTGTAATTTTAGACCGTGTGTGTGTGTGTGTGTGTGTGTGTGTGTGTGTGTGTAGGTGATTGCCTGTATGCTCTCTGTGTATGGGGAGAGAGGGGGAGTTTCACACTGTGGGGCGCCATCTACATCCGTGGCGTCACGCTGGGTATGTGTTTGTTCGTATGTGTAGGCATGCGCGTTCGTAGGCGTTTTTGTGTGTGTGCGCGCGAGCATATGTATGTGTATGTATATGTTTGGGGTTCTTGTGGTTGTGTATGGGAATTGTAAAGTCCATCTATGTTTACGTGCGTGTGGCTATAGTGCGTATGTGCGGCTTAATATGCGAGCGTATGTGTGTGATTTTTTTTGTTATATAATTGTTCGTGTGTGTCGTACCTGCCTGCCTACCTACGTTCCTTCCTTCCTTCCTTCCTTCCTTCCTTCCTTCCTTCCTTCCTACCTACATACCTTCCTACCTACATACCTACCTACCTTCTTTCCTGCCTTCGAGTACTTACGACGGGGAGATTTTTGCTACAGTGACAGGGCTAGCACGTAGCGCTCAACGCTGATGGAGAGGGGGCGACACATTACTAATGGACCTGGTAACCAGCCACAGGACCCAGATTTGTAGGTCGGTGGCTTTAAGAGGTTGAGAGTAGCGGTGTGTGAGATTATCAATCTCTCGACTTTTAGGGAAAGTTGATTGTGCTGCTGCCGCTGGCACTCAGCTGCCTTGCTGACGTTCCTGCTGATGCTGCCTCCCCTCCCTCTCCTCTTCCTGTCAGGAGCGGGGGGGACCACAATTTTTTTTAAGAGGAGATAACTGTTGCATTGCGAGCAACAGGCTGTTACTTCTGTTTCATCTGTCCGTTGTTTCCTTTCCGTCTTGTTGTTTTCCTCCCTCACGTTGATGAAGACGGCTGTTGAAACTCATCCTGACCGTTTACCTCATGGGAGAGTATGGGGAACCCGACGATCTGTTTTGGGCAGTGATAACCTAAATACTTGCCCGTCACCCACTCGGTTGCCAGTGCCATTTCCTCCCAGTTGGTTAGCGCCGGGAACTAGTGGGGCTCCCAGCGCCAACCAACAATAACAAAGTCTCACTGGCAAGAAAGAGCCCACATTAGAGACTTACACACACACACACACACACACACACACACACACACACACACACACACACACTCTCACACACACACACACACACACACACACACACACACACACACACACACACACTTTCTTCAGCAATGCCGTCTAAGTTAGTTGGTAGCAAAACACTGGCCCTCTCGTACCAAGATTTATGTCCTTCCCCTGATGCTCGGCCTCTGCTGACGTCACTGTCTAAAAGAGCTGGTAATTCTGTGTTTACTTTTTCTTATTCTCGAAGATGGACGGAAAGGCCTTCGTTTGTTTCCCCTCTGCCATCGAGGACAAACGACTGTCGCTTAATTCGGGGACTTGTTCTCGAGGACAGAGAACGCGTAGATACTTTAATTTTCTTACTGACTCTTTATTATCATTCTTTTAAACCCTTCGAAGTTAAGGACAAATGAGAGACCGTTTTCTTAACTTTTACTTTGGATGAATACTCTGCTTGCTCGAGGACAGGCAAGAGGCGCTCCATTTTCATCACTCAAACACTTAAGGACGCTTGATTGCAGCCCTCTTGCGCTTCAAGACGAACGTGCTATGTCAGACTTTGTTGCTGTCCAGAAGAGACATACAACATAGCGGTTTTAGCTATGAGCTCTCGAATAGAATAGATACTTGAAGGCTTCTTATTGACCAAGAGAAACGGAATAGTTTTTGAGTCGTGGGATAAACATTTATATCACTGTCGGACGGAAAGGTCGCGGTTGGTGAATTATGAAAGACGTTTTTACCAGAAAAAAGTCTCCGCCCTGAAAGTGTTGTAGGGCTAATTTGTGGCCGGGATATAGTTTGGGTCTGGGACTGGAGATGGGAGAACAGTGCGAGTGTGTGTTCAGGATGGAGCTGCAACCAGTACAGAAATAGAGTTGGAATCGCGACGGGAATGAAGACATGAATGGAACATGGCCGGGATGAGTGGGGAGTAGAGGAGGGGGGAGGGCAAGACGGACGGAGCCCAGTATAGAAGCGAGATGTAAATTAAGCAGACGTAATGTGGGTCTGTCCATAGCCACTCCTCCCTCGCCACCGGCAGATTAGACTGGCAGAGGACACATGACAGGGTGGACACTAGCAGCCTACGGAAGCATAGAACTAACATGATCGAAGATGAGAAATATATAGAATGAAGACATAGTGTGTAAAAGAAAACTTTTAAGCTTTCCTTTTCGTTTGGCCGACGTAGATACCTACTATTATTCAGTGGTCCATTGTTCTCGAGTCCCTGAAGATGACGCGGGAGTACTGACGGATTACCATCCGTAACAAGATTAAGAAGATGGTTATCGTTGTTGACGGGAAGGAGAAGTGGGGGATGGAGGGGTGGAAGGGGCGATGGTTCGGCCCTGGATGTGAGGAACACGTGGTGGCGAGGAAAGCAGTTAAGGAAGAGTGGTGCAGCTGATAGTGCCGAGCGGCTGGCTCAGGCTGGGAGTGAGGGGGAGCAGGTTCTGTGCTTAGATAAACTAACCAGAGGACGTGAAGGATGCTGCTGGCCTGGGAAGAAGCTTAATGGGATGGAGAGATGCAAAAGTGTGGCGGGCACAGGATGGTGATGAGGTCGAAGATGTGCGCGTACCGTAAGACTTTGATGTCTGGCGTTGAAGCACCGATAAGGGGATGCGTAGAGGTGAGTGTGTGTGTGCGCGCGCGCGCGCCAGAAACATCCACGGGGGGGAGGGGGGGGGCTTTGAACGACTGCGTGAGACGTGAAAAAAGTGCTGTTGATCTGTATAAGGTATACCGTACGTGTGCCATCCGGTTTTCTCTAACCCCAGGTCTCGTTCTGGGATCAAGTTGTGAACTCGCTTATTTAATCAGTCTGTTTGAGACCGCGCCAGACAGACCCACGTACCCACTCCAGTATGGCTGACCAGGTTCACTTTGTAGTTTTTGTTTTTTCACACATTTACTTACGTATATGGTATTGTTTTAAGTATTATTAGCTGTGGTATAGTAGTGGTAGTAGTAAAGAACTTATATGTATTTTTAAATGCTGCTTCTATCAGGGAAGTAGAGGTTAGAATATTTGAACTCTTGTTCGTTCCATTTGTGCATCGATATAGTTTGAAGATGTATACACCTGATGTGAACCCCTGGTGAACTCCTTGGGGGCCTTCAACCCCCGCCGCCCAGGATGAGCCTAGGCTGTTTGTTGTTAGGTGGTTGTTCGACCAAGCTGTTGGAAGTTGCACGGCTTGCATAACCCCCACAGCCTGGCTGGTCTGGTCCGTGTACTCTTGTCCAGTGCACTATTAAACCTGTCCTTCTCCCTTTAGCACTAATGTGATATCAGGAACTGCTCCCGTACCGTTCTTAGAACCCACCACGGTATGTAAGACGCCCAGTCAGCCCATAGCAACAAAGCATTTTCCGTGTCACACAGTCAGACAGACTGTTGTGTGCCACATCTTGTAGTTGCGCCTTTATATCTGAGCTTTGACGCCTTTGTATGTCTTTCTATCTAGTAATGAATACATTTTCTGGGCTCTTTTTTTTACCCTTCAGCGCCCTTTTTTTCAAATATATTTCACTAAACCAATAAAGAATTGATAACTGGCATATAACTTACGTTTTGTTATTGGATGCACTAATCTGGTCACTTCCAAACGCGCCATTTCGTCACTTGGAGACCTAACTTATTATGAATGAATAGATGATTAATTTCACTTGTATTGGATGGTCTACTTATTAATTAAGTATACCTTTATGGGGAGCTTCTACTCGCTGTTGCGACCGTGGCAGTTTGTAGGAAACTTCATGGGTGTGATCAAGGTTGATTTGGCAACCGATTACGCTTGGTCGTTAGTTGGTTTGGAAAATCTAATTAAGAGATAATTACAGTGTTCTGAGTTTTAGAAATTAGTCCATAAATCTTAATCAGCATAAATTATCTATTCAAGAAACTTTACCTGATTGTTAGTAGGATTTTATTTATTCACTTGTGATTCCGTTTCGTAATTCGAGAAGTATGTGTCGAGCGTTCGCTTCATTCCAAACACAACTGATTTCGTATCCATGAATTGAATTCGAGGGATTCTTTATTTTGTAATGCCGTCGCCTGAATCATAGATCACATACGTTAATTCTTTCATAATGTGTAGGTGTCCGATGTGGCCCTCGTTTTAAAATTTGTATCAGATATTGTAGATAATTTTTAAGCTTTGTAATCCTGTCGAGGTCGCATAGTTGATGATGGAGGTCTTGCGAGGTGGCCGGACGGCGACTTTTTTTACAGTATTAGTGTAGTAGTAGTGGTACTTGTAGTAGTAGTTGTAGTAGTAGTAGTAGTAGTAAGTAGTAGTTGTTGTAGTAGTAGCAGTAGTAGTAAGTAGTAGTAGTGGTAGTAGTAGTAGTTGTTGTTGTCACGGACGCTGGTTCTAACATCAAGCCAGACTGCAGATTAACCATCTCACATTACACCAGTTACCCACTTATCGATTAACCTCAAAGCGGAAGATGAAGCGCAGGGTTGGCTGTGAGCTGGGTACCCCGACCAGGCCAGATTCACAGTAAGCGACGCTGGCTGGCCATTGCGCTATGGTGTACCGAGCATCTGCGGGTGGAGCGTCGACCAGTTTTGGGCACCGGATGCATGCATCATTATGTATCATTGTACTTACAATGCTTTTGCTTATTTAGCGTTGTAAATCTTTTGGGTTTGATTGTCGTATTTTTCAGTCTTCCATGTTTATAGTCTAATAGGAATAACTTTTAAGCGTAGGTCTATCAATATTTTTTCATGTGATTTCAAGCGTATCTCTGTCTCTCGTATGCCAC
>NC_092225.1:11478001-11498001 GCF_036320965.1 Panulirus ornatus
CTTATAGGACTGTGGCCTTTGTGTACAAAGGGGTCTCATCCTGGTAGGCTAGTCCTTGTCTGTATAACCTTACCAGTGGTCGGTAGTCTGGTACTTTTTTCATGCTGCAACCCGGTAGCCTCGGACTGTTGTATCTGTGTAGCCTGTGGTACCTTACTCTAGTACCCAAGTACTTGTATTTATTATGATACCACTGCATTATGCTTCAGTTCCTGAGCTAACCTAGTACTCTGATGCTTGAATGAGTCGCGGTACATGGTACGTATAGTATGTAAAGCAGTACCACAGTTTGTTAGGCCTGGTATGCATCAGTAAGTTTACCAGTGTTGTTTACTGCGCCAACCTTTTTGTGTGTATTCACTTTGTGCAACACCTGCTCTTTGATGACACGTTGGTGGTAATCTCCCTCCTCTTTGCCGTCACACCCTGGCATCCATCATCGTGGCTGCCGACCTTCCCTAGGTGGCTTTCCAACCCATTCTATTTGCACTACTACCAGTCTGCCCCAGTTTACTCCCAACTTGCCTCAAGTACACTATTAACCCATCCTAGGTGCTCTACCAAACCACTTTAGGTTGCCCTAATCTACCTCAGTTTGCGCCACCAACCCGCCTCAGGTGCACTGCTAACCCATCCTGGTTCTGCACCCACCCAGGCTACTATCCAACCAGACTGTTTATGTGTCAACCCTGACCTTTCTGTTTAGCAAACTTATTTGTCAACCTGCACACCACTCTGGTTGTGTCCGCCACTGTGGTTGCCATCCTGTCCATCACTGTGGTTGCCATCCCTGCTGATGCACGTGAGCGAACCCACCACCCCTTGACGTCCCACACGCCCTTATTTTCAACCTTTTTGGCAACTGTTTCACCCTGGCTCCATTTCCACCGTGGGTGTCAGCCATCCTTGGCAATCTGTTACCGTTCTCACCCACCATGGCTGTCATTTCACCCTCGATCTCACCCTGCCCTGGCTACCTGCCCACCTCGGACTCCTGTCTACTTTGACTTTCTGCCTGTATTAGTTGCCGGCCAACATCCCTGGCGCCTGTTCTGCCCTCCTGGTGTTCTAGGATTACTGTGTAGCCGAGCTTTCCACCTGTACTGGTTGCTTGTTCTAGATGGCTTCCTTCCCACTGTGGCCGCCTTCCTCTCCCATCTGCATACTCACCCATTATGGCAGCCCGCCTTCCTTGATCGCCTTCCATCCAGGAGCTTTTCCCTCCCTCCCTCCCTCTCTCCCTCTCTCCCTCCCTCCCTCTCTCCGGCCTCCTGCCCATCCTAGCTTGAGGAAGTACTCCTCCTCCCCCCTCACCGCCCCGGCTGACACACACCCCACGCATGCTGGCTAAAATCCATAACTGTAAAAGTGGTGTGGAAATCTCCACTGTGGGATTGATCCTGAGGTAGCGTGTGTTCCAACTTTTGATGGTGTGTTTTTGGTAGTGATCGGTAGGGTTCCCGCCAGACTTGCGGAGGGGGAATGTTTGAATATATCGGGATTGGGGCTTCCAAGGCCTCTGCAGGAAGGGGGATGTGTGTTAGGGGAGAGCCGGCAGATAGGGAGATGGGTGAGAAAAATGGGAGAAAAGAGAGGAAAGGTACGGGAATAATGAGAAGGAGAATAAAGGAAGGTAGCAGGTGAATGTTGATCCACAGACCTGAGTGCTCTGTGGGGCGTTGTTTTCCTGAGAACCTCCTGTGGTCTCAGCGGACCAGCCGACTCCCAACGCTCCAGGGATTACAGACACAAAAGAATAATTACTCGTATTGTTCATCATCCAGATCTGACCCAGGTCGCATGATTCGCTCGGTCCGCTACTTTTACGTTCCCTTGATTGGCAAATCAGCGGTTTTTATGTGGTTTTGATTTTTGCAACTCAATCGTCTAAGCTTCTCATCGGGTCGACTGTCGTTGGTTGAACAGATTGTCTGTTACGTATTATTGTTGTTGTTGGTGGTGGTGGTGGTGGTAGTGGTGGTGATTGCTGGTGATGGTGAAGGGGATGCGAGTGCCAGCTAAGGGCGGAACGAAGCCAGGTGCAGGACTACAGCACCACCACCACCAGCGCCACCAGCGCTGCAAATAATAAGGGCGGAAGTGGCTCTTTTTTTTCCGCCGCCATGATGGTTTCCCACGACCTAACAAAACTCATGATTAAGTGCATATCGCGCATCCGGAACGCTCACCCATGACTTGATGTGTAGGCCAGCTCATGAGGGAGGTAGGCCGGGGTCCACAGACAGACAGGCAGGCAGGCAGGCAGGCAGGCAGGCAGACCACAGACAGACAGACAGAGGAACAGACAGGCGGGACAGCAAGATAGTGTTGGTGTTGGGTGGTTGAGGGATCTTTCTTGGTAGCCTGTAGCTAGTTACGTAGGCTGGTCTCTGCCGCCTACACACAGGTAATTCTGCGACTCGACTGTATCAATGCGTGGATGATGCGGAGGTTGTTGACATCGGAGGGCTGCATAGCCGTGGCCTATGTGTGTTCGCGTTGATATGAGAGATTCTCGTGTCTCTGTTATAAAAAAGAAGGAAGATAGTAAAACAAAGACGAAACACAAAATACACAAAGAAACTGACACACGACTTGCTACTCGTGTCTGAAACAGTGAAGTTAAATGTATAGTTTATTTATACCTTCGTGTATGTGTCTACGCTATGTACAGTAGTGTGTGTGTGTGTGTGTGTGTGTGTGTGTGTGAGGCCACATGTGCACGTGGGCTGGTTGTATTCCTTTGTAGTATACTTTCATGTATGTACGTGTGAGGAGAGTGCGTGCCAGCCGTCAGGGCAATCTGCGATCAATAACAAAGTATAGACTAGAAATCTCGAGTCTCTAGTTAATAACGGAACCCATGTTAATATTTGAAATGTGTGGCCGTCGTAGCGGTTTTTCAGGTTAGCGCACGGAACAGGGTGACCCCCCCCCCCCCCCCCCCCGGTAGTGGGCCAGCATTGTGTGCCACGATTGTCAAAAAACAACGACCAACCTCGAGTATCTGGAACGTTGTCTCGTTATCACTAATGGAACCACAGATGTTCCACGTCCAGCTGGCGTTCATTTGAGGAAAATGGGAAGCCTAATATTGCAAGTGTATATATATATATATATATATATATATATATATTCTTTTTCTTTTAAACTATTCGCCATTTCCCGCGTTAGCGAGGTAGCGTTAAGAACAGAGGACTGGGCCTTTTTTGGAATATCCTCACCTGGCCCCCTCTGTTCCTTCTTTTGGAAAATTAAAATAAAAGAGAGGGGAGGATTTCCAGCCCCCCGCTCCCTCCCCTTTTAGTCGCCTTCTACGACACGCAGGGAATACGTGGGAAGTATTCTTAATCCCCTATCCCCAGGGATAATATATATATATATATATATATATATATATATATATATATATATATATATATATATATATATATATATATATCTGTTCTCTTCCTTATTTAAAAAGAGGATGGGAGGATTCCAGTTGGACTTGGCCTTTTGCTATTTACGTAACAAAAAAAAAAAAGAAATCAGACGTCAGTCTAATGCTGGAAATACGGGGGGAAGTAGGAGGAGGCAAATATACCGGTATGAGATCGGGAGCCGGAATAATAAAGCGGTGGGGGAGCGCGGAGGGGAGGGAGGAAAATAAGGACGAAATAGGTGTTAAAAGAGCATTGTTGATGACTGTTGGTGGGAGGAAATTAACGAAGGGGGAAGTCATTGATTTGAGTACTCGGCTGGAGGGTTGGGTGCGAGTTGGTTGAGGGTGGGTTGGATGAAATGGGCGTAGTGTAGCGGTAGATGGGTTAGATGGGGCTGGAGGTGGGTTGAGTTGTGATGAATTTGAGTTGGAGGCCGAAAACGAGTTAGGGGAGGGGTGGTAGTGGGTTCATTGAGTATGAAGATAGGTTAAGTGGGCGATCAGAGTGAGGTAGGCGAGCATGTAGGTGAAAAGAAGAAAGATGTGAGAATCAGTTGGTTTATGGGGGAATGTAGGTGAGTTAGGAGGGAACAGTGGTTACTTAGGTTGTATGTCATGGATGAAACCTGAGGAACCAAAGGTGGGTTAGAAGGAGCCTGGCGTAGGTTCCTTTACTCAATTAACGCTTTTCATTGTCATGGGAAATGTTTCCGCTAATGGCTATTTACATTCGTCTGTTTTCAAAGTATCCGTTGACAGCGGCGCAAATCAAATCATGAGTTGGGTTGGGAGGGGCTCGAATGGAGTTGGCCCTGGCCGTATGTGAATAAGTTGTTTGCACTGAAAGTGTAGGTGTCGCTGAAGGTGGGTTAAGGGGAATTGGTGTGGGTTAAGAGATGTCTCTGGTGTGGTTAGAAGAGGCATAAGATGGGTTGAAGGGGACTCAAGTTATGATATGGGAGGAACTCTAGGTGGGTGGAAGAGATCAGAGGAGGGTTGAAGGGGACAGTTGGTAACTGTAGGACCTGAGGCTGGATTGCAGACAAGTGTGTAAAAAGAGGCCTCGGTGGGTATAGAAAGGGTGAGAATGGATTGGAGTGACCTATAGGTAGGGATAGTAAGGTCAGAGGTGGGGCAAATGAAAGCTGGGGTTTGGTTAGTTCCGTAGGTGGGTTAAAAGGGACTGAAGATGGAGGGGATTTAGAATGACTGGAAAGGGAGATGGCAGAGAGCGTCTGTCTCAGTCCAGAGTTGAGTCATGCGAGACTGGAGGTGGTTTGGAAGGGACTGAGCTCTCATCAGACCCCCCCCCTCCCCCTCCCCACTCACCCAACCGTAGATAAGAACGCGGGAAATGAAGGGGAAACATATATCAGACAATTCAGGAAGGAAATCAAAGTAGCGGACATTGACGCGAAAGTTGGGAGTTCCAGCAATTAATTTTGGCAGACCATAAGAATATTTTGTTTTTAATATATATATATATATATATATATATATATATATATATATATATATATATATATATATATATAGTAAAGAAATTTAATTCGAATGAACTTGAAATTTGTGAGAAAGTAAATTATAACTTGATTTGAATGTTAACGACTTGGAAAATACTAGATATTCTTTGTGAGGATGAATGATAGTTTAATGAACCATTGATGAGCAAGAGACTGGCGCAAATTCATCTTGTGATATGATTTCACCACAGACATTCTTAAGAGAAAGATTCGAACCCAGAACTTCAGAATTATAATCCCATTTGTGACATCAGCCTCTATGATTATCATATAACCCTAGATCCCTACCTTAGGTGCTCCTGCATCTACAAAGCTGCTCTGCAATCAGTAGCAGGGAAAGGGAGGACTTAGAATGCAAAATTCTTCGACGAGATTGAAAGCCAATGATACGACCCCTTTGAAGGTATATTTGCACCTACGGTGTAACTACACGCAAGCGGAGTCGGTAACGCTTGGGATTTGCAGGTAAACGTTCCTCCCGTTGACCGCAGGTGTTGGAGAGCATCGATACAACCTTCAACTTTAAGTATATTTCTACTACCAGGAGGGCGTGGCTGTGTCGCTGGCTTTGGCAGAGCCGTCTCCGAAAAAGAGGTCTTATCTCTTTAATGCCGTTCAGACGTAGATCTGATCTTATAGGTGATGTGTGATGGTGGTATTTTTCCGGGGAGGTGTTGAATGTTGTGCAGACGATAATACTAAGAGGAGCAGCGTTAGCAGTGATTACAAGTGTATATATGACGAGGATGGCTGGACGACAGAATGGCTTCTGTGTGTGGGTGAACAAGATGTTCCTTGTCCGCTTCTTTTCTCATCTAGCGGTCTAACATTATCGTAAATTTTTTATCGTACATGTAATTAATCTTTTTGCACTGATAGTAATTATTTTCGTAACATTTTTTTTTCTTACAGCAGTATTGGCCATGAGTTGCCACATCGTGCCGAGAGAAGGCTGTCTTTTTCTATCCGCCGTGACTTTAGTGTTGGTCACTACTGTTGCGTGCCCTGGTCACCACTGTTGCGTGCCCGTCTATGATAGATCAATATCTAATTATTGGTCGGCGAGAGGGAGTGGGCAGCCCACTTAGGGCATAATAATAGATTAATCAACCGGCCAATTATAGCAGTTTTGACATTCAGTAAAGCGTCTGCCTCCTTTAATATTGATCAACATTTTCAACACCAACCCCGAGCTCATTTCCGGCCCTTTTGATCTGACCCGGTAATAAAGCGGTGATGGTGATGGGGGAAGTGTGGTGTGAAATGCGTGTGTGTGTGGATGATGGTGTGGTGGGAGAGTCAGCATATGGTATTGGGTTGTAGGTTGGTGGTGGGTGTGTGTGTGTGTGTGTGTGATGGTGGCAATAGTGTTTGATGGTGTATATTGAAGTGACGTATCGCGGTACAATAATGCAACCCTGGACTCTTCAACACCTTGCCAGTTCCCATCAGAAACAGCCTAGGATGCACCGAAGAGAAGTGCAAGTCTTAGTGCATTGGACAAGTACCTTCAAACTGTACCAGACCAGCCGGGTTGTGGGGGCTATTTGAGCCCGGGGGCTACGGCTTCCAGCAGCTTGATCGACCCAACGACCCAATCCAGCAGCCTGGGCCCAACCCAGGCTGTGGGGGTGAAGACTTCACCAGGTATTAACAGTAATGTGGTGTGTGATGGTGTGGTGTATGTTGAATGGGTGCGTGATATAGTATGTGATGACGTGGTTTATGTTGTTACGATGTATTATGGTGTGATGTATGATTTGTATTGTACTTGGTGTCTGATGATGTAGTATATGATTGTATGGTGTCCGATATAAGGTATGATGGCGTAGTGTTTGATGGTTTAGTGTGTGTTTGGTACATGGTTGTGCAGTGTATGATATATTGTATGATGGTATGATGTACGACATTATAGAGTATGATTGTTTGATGTATGATGTAGTGTATGATGGTGTGGCTTACGAAGGTGCAGTTTATAGTGGTATGGGATTTAAAGATATGATAGTGGAGTTCCCATTGTTGGCAGAAGGAATGGGATTTAAAGCCCATCAACGTAGAAAAATGTGATTTTTTCATTTCGGAAAGAAAGATTTTAAATTAAATGGATTTTGCTTTACTGTTTTATGTATATTGAGGTAATAAAGTGATAAAGAGAAAGAAATTCTCTTATTTGTAAAAGAATTTTTCAGAAAAAATTATCTGTTGGGGTTGGATTATTGCTAAGGTGTCAGGTTCAAATGATTCATATAAAATAAGGAACCCAGGAGGAAGATTTAGATGAGCATTGAGCCTCCTCAGTGTAGTGGTCAGTGTCAGTAACTATGGGACTAATTTGAATCTTGAGGCTCTTGCAGCTTCGGGGCTTCGCTTCATGCAGGGAGCAGGGAAATGGAGTCCTCTGAAGCTTCACCTTCGGTAACAAATATCATATTCACTTCTCAGCTTTTTGTGTTTTTCTTGTGTCTTCATTCTCAGGAACCTTTTTTTTTTCATTTCTAAGATTGAGTCATTACAAGAAACATATGAAGAAAAAAGTGTGGATTGGTTCAGTTGCTATCATTCCTTTATATTTTTCATAAGTGCTCCAATCAGGTCCCATAGTCCTTACCGATGCCAAGCTTTAAGTGAAAAAAGAGAGGATGAGGAAGTGTGAAGACAGACCGTAAATCAAGAAATATAGCAGCACTGAATACTTAAGTAAAGCTGAGCTACCAGACCTGGCCTCGTAGCCTAGTCTTGTGAAACATAATGACACCCGCGATCTTGCTTGATTTCTTGCACTAGGTCGAGTTGATTCTAGTAATTATTTTGATGGATTAATATTTCCAGTCTGTGAGCAAGAAAAGTTTGATTACCACTTTGCATATGTATATATATATATATATATATATATATATATATATATATATATATATATATATATATATATATAAACTTCTGGTACATGTACCCGCACCAGGGAGTCCACACAGTGGGTACCCAAGTGGTACCCAACCAACACCGTTTAAGAAGTCGCTCAGGAACCTCGACAAGTCCTTCCAGGGTCCATTGAACTCGAAAACGTTAACGACGTACAGTAAGTCTTGTTGAAACTGGAGCTGCGGGAGACGAAAGCGAGGGGGAAGGGAAGTTTGGTATGTGTGAAACTCCCGTCGGTCGAGTGAATCCAAGAATAGTTGACAGTGGTAAATACTCGGGGCAGAATCTTCGTTCCGTGCAAAAGGAGTTACAGGCCTGTTTTCCCGATCTGGTGGAGTTGAAACCTTTAAAACTTTCCAGAAATCCATTTTGAGGTCAGTATTGCTTTTATTGAGGATCGACTTAAGTAAGAATTGATTGACTTTGTTAACAACTCTGATGCTCTTTTCTTAAGAAACCTACGTCAGGATGGATTTTTCCTAGCTTGTATATCATCAAATTGAAATGGTTATCTTGGTTGGCCGCGAAGGCTGAACTTCATTTTGTACTGGTACAGGCAGCCCAAACGAAGCAGAGCTTTCGGTGCACACTGGTATCGAACAGCACTGAGGATGTCACGTCTTGTAAGACAACAGACGCATCCACCTTCTCACTGGAAGTGTTTTAAGTTGTTTTAAATGGGTTTATGGGACACCTGCCTGTGAAGTGGTTGATTCTTAATGCTATTGCAGTCCTAACTTAAATGAATTCACTGAAGAGGAAATAACTTGAATGAATGCGTCATGTTCTCATACTCCACCCCCCCCCTCCTCCTCCTCCTCCTCCACCTCCTCCTCCTCGCGGGCCACAGTGCAATTACATGAACCCTCAAGGGACACATGATATATACACGGTATGTATATCAGATTTATATAGCTTGTAGCCACTGGTAGTCTAGACTTCACAGCCATTCACTTGAATATTAAAAGTATTACCTCATGTAATGTATGACATACATGGTTTAGAGACGCTGAGGTAATTGTATGCATAATGGTGGGGAAACTTGTATTACATTCACAGATAATTCTTATAAAAAGAGAATTTGCAAGGATTACTTTTTTCAAGTTTGCAGAATCTCTGTTTTTGTTAAGACTAAAACATAATTTGGCTTGGGGGTTCCTTTGTTCAAGGTTTAAGTAATTTCGGCATTTATAAAAGTCACGGTAGTACTGTCAGTAGAGGCAGAATACTTGTGGGGTAGACTAAGATACTGTAGGATAAAGTAAGGTACTACTAGATGTGCAAAGGTTCGGCGTCCTTGCTTACTGAATAACTTCAAGATTCACTTATGTCTTTTATGTAAGATGAGACGGCACGGCCAACTTAGTATATACCATCGCATTTACGCTAAATATATATATATATATATATATATATATATATATATATATATATATATATATATATATATATATATATATATATATTATCCCTAGGGATAGGGGATTAAGAATACTTCCCACGTTTTCCCTGCGTGTCGTAGAAGGCGACTAAAAGGGGAGGGAGCGGGGGGCTGGAAATCCTCCCCTCTCGTTTTTTTTTTTTTTTCTTTTTTTTTAATTTTCCAAAAGAAGGAACAGAGGGGGCCAGTTGAGGATATTCCAAAAAAGGCCCAGTCCTCTGTTCTTAGCGCTACCTCGCTAACGCGGGAAATGGCGAATAGTTTAAAAGAAAAGAAAAGAAAAAAAAAAAAAAATATATATATATATATATATATATATATATATATATATATATATATATATATATATATATATATATATATATATATATATTTATATTCTAGTGAGACCCAGGTACCCAATTTATCGGCCTGTCTCTTGAAGAGTATGAACAGCTGAGTTGACTGCGGACCGTCTGCTGGGACCAAGACTCCAACCTACGCGCGTAGTGCTGGACGCCGAGCGGCCTGTTAATGCATCACAGTCAGAAGTGTTCTGATGATCTCATTACCTCGAAACTTGTGATCATACGCCATCCATACTATGAAGTGTATGTGTTACCTCTCCCGATAATTTTTCCTAGTATGATACTGCTATACAGACCATCAAGATTCACTGAGTACTGAAGACTGCAGTCAACTGGTCGTAATCACGAGTTTGTAATGTAGGATTACCCAGAATACGTTGTATTTGTATAATAAGACGTTGATTCCTTCACGGCTTGTAAATGGTGGGAGTTTAAGCTGTTTATTACCCTGTAAGTGGAACTGTACATTGCCGTTTGGGTGAATAACGTGAGAAATGTGGACAAGAAAAATATACCGGTTAGTACTAATGTGATGTTCAACCTTAGTAGTGTCCTATCATTCAAGAACAACGGGTTCTACGTTCCTGTATAGTTATGCTGAGCTGAGCAGCACAGCTACGCAATGTTAGTAATACGAGCAGATAGTGAAGTAAACAATTTAGGGCCCCGGATGTCGGGGTTGTAAAAGTGTATCTAGTGATGTGGGAGTCTTCTGGTGTCTAGTGGTGTGCGATTGCGTGGTAGCCGCATAGTAATGTGTGTAATGTGGTGAGAGTAGTAGTGTGAAATGGTGCGATGGGATTTGATAGTGTGTGGAGGCAGGGCATTGAAAGGGGATACAGTATGTTGTGGTGGAGTGGGAGGAATGTGGCTTTGTTCATTAGCATTTTGAGGATGGGTGATGGAGTATATATAGTGGATATGTATTATAATGGGTGTTGGCTTATTGTAAGAGAGTGTGTTGACATGGTGAAGTGCAGTAGAATATGGTGACATTATAAGGTGCGGTACTATATACTGTAGGCCTATAGTTAGTGATATCTGGAATGGACGGTGGATGAAGGTCCTGGGGCAAGAGGTGTTATCATCGCCGATAGGGACCTGTGTGATGTTAAGAGATAACACGTACCGACTCCTGCGTGTGCGGCAGTAATGTTCGCCACGTGCCCCTGGTTGCCCAATACATGTGTGTATGTGTGTGTGTGTGTGTGTGTGTGTGTGTATGTGATTACTATTTGTGTAACGGGGGAAGAGTTGTACACTCGTGTTGCCCCTTCTGTTAACCCTGCGTATATATGTCAGGTCTTTATACCTGTTTATTTATGGACACACACACACACACACACACACACACACACACACACACATCCTTGCATAAGCCGGGTATCCATTTATCGACCAACCCCAAGTGGACGATGAGGAAATAGGTAGTGTGTAGCCTGACTGCAGCACCCAGAATTCGAACCCATGCGGGTCCGACTCCGGGCTGGTCCTTAGTGAATCATGATGCTTATGCTTGATAATGCAAGTAAGATTTGCTGAAGCTTTATGTAGTGTCTCAGGATCTCTACTGAGAAACGAAACTCTGTTTTGGTCAAAGCTTGAGAGACTTGTTAAGCATCGGCCGAAACACAATGGATGTTTTGAAGAGGTTATGATCATTTCTGTCCTCAGTACTTTATTCTCATCACTGGCAGTGCACCAGACACCACGGATCAGGGAACAGCAAAATCCAAGCTCAGAAACGGGTCAAACAACTCCTGCCTCACCTTCAGCACCACGCCAGCACCACCACACCTACCCCGAGAACCCAACATCCCCATAGAATGAGCCCTACCAAGGGTGTAGTACATCAGGCCTCCCGTGTGGGGGGTGGCAGTGGGAGTCGGGGGCGTGGGCAAGTACCGCTGAGCAAAAACCAGGCGTGGAGAGCCTGAAGTAGGGCAGACCGAGGAAGATGGATAGCGATTAACGTAATTTAATGGGACGACCATAAGTGCACAGTAGAGAGACAGGACACCGAGCGATAAGAGAAAGATATCCGAACTGCGACAACCGAGCAGGCGAGGCCAGTGGTGAGTGTTGGGTGGCGTGGGCGGCATTGTGTGGAGCAGGAGTGGTGCACCCTGCCATGTACAGGCATCTGCATAATCCCTCCCACTCCACCACCTTTGACCCCTTGCTACCGGGATGATGTGTACCGGGCTACGTTGGGCTGGGGTTGGGTGTGGTGGCGGTGGGAGGGAGAGTGGAACAGGGATGTGGAGGGGTAGGGAGTAGGCGGTGTGCGGGTCACAGATAAGGAAACATGAGAAGAAACTGGATAATAGAATACGTAATGTGGGTTGGGATCCCGCTGTGGAAAAAGAGCTTATCGTCAGTTTGTAGAAGAGGAGGTATATTGTTGTATTTACTCTCGTGACGATGATTATGATGGCGTCAAGGGGTACGGGGAAGGGGGAGCCACGCAGCTGTATCGTGATGGAGATGGAGGAGCGGTGGCAAGGAGGGTAATAATAACTGTGTGATGAAACACGAAGTCCGTGAAGGAAACTTTAAGACCAGACACACACACACACACACACACACACACACACACACACACACACACACACACACATACACAAACCTCCGTTGTGCCGTCGCGCAGTTCGCTTGTAGTCGTTGCTCAACGTTTGTCGTTGGTAAGAGCTGGGTTAGAGTTGCTAAATGCTAAAAATGCGAGAGAAAGTGCGGATATCTTTTACACGCAGCCCGCCATTATTATTGCAGCTCATGTAGGAAGCTGTTGAGTAGAGAGGCAGCAGTCACAGTTGTTGGTCTCCTGCTACCAGCTTTGCCTCTCGTTATGTCGTTACGTTCGCCTTCTGCCCCATAGTGAATTGCAGCTGGTCGGATGGAGTTCGTATGGAGTAACAAACACAGCGGGGTCTGAGAGTATTCGTTTGTTATTGCTGGCGTTGTTGTGGCATGCAGTACCTTCATTAATTACGATTTTAAAAGACCGGTTAGAGAGATGTCTTAATTGTATGAATTATAATTGATGGGTTCTGTACATGCACGATGCCCTGCTGTGTGGTTCTACTAGACTCGCTCATCTGTTAGAGGAGGTGTGTACTATATACGTTAGATATTAAGGCAGTAGGATAACATGGTACGAATATTCTTACTTGCTGACAGTAGCGTTAGGAAATTAATCCAAACAGAGAGAGCCAGTCACATTGAAATTACGATTATCGCTACCAGTAGAAGCTTAGAATATATATATATATATATATATATATATATATATATATATATATATATATATATATATATATATATATATAAATACTTTTTATTCCTTTATTTATCAGACTCGTTTATAGATAAAAAATAAGATGCTTTGCTTGTTCATCCAGAGCACCACTCTCAGACAAGAACAGACCTGCACACATAAACACACTCGTAGCTAAACATTTAATTGCTATAAACGATGGGATCCCATTACTGGGAGGCACATAAGGGTGGTCTTGTTGTGTCCAGAGCTGCTGAAGGTCGCTGTTCTAAGGGTCTGTCAGGAAGGATGAGCTACCATGGAGGCGCTCTTCCGCTCACTGAATCTTCAGCCCTCGTTTTGGATTTGCTGTAACATTTTCCTCATTATCGAACTGTGGTTAATTTCCTTTCGTTTCAGTTTTGTTTTTTCTTCAACTGCCATTTCATCTTCCCCTTTTTATTCCCATTTCCATAATTTCATCAGTTTGTCTCTCATTTACATCTTGATTTCTTCTACGCTTTTAACACCTCTCTTCCTCATCTTACTTCGAAATATTTTCCTTAACTCATCTTCCCCAGAGGACGTAGGTTCCGCCACCCACCCCTCAGCTCTTCCTCACCCACGGCCCTTCCCTCCACCAAAAGTGGCTCTGTGATCACCCGGCGTTGTCCTTCGTTATCTCCGCTTCTCTTTTATTATTGTCGCCGCCCTTTTATCATGGCCTCCGCCCTTTCATCATAGCCACCGCCCTGAGTATTGTGTGTCCCAGCGGGACGAGGGAGGAAGGAATCCTCCTCCACCTCCCCAGCCACCTCAGCTGTTCCCCCAGGGTGCTTCCTCAAGCTGGGTTGTCGGCCACCATGTCACCAGTTTATGGAGGATGCTCAGCGGTCCCCAAATTAACCTGTTGAGCACGAGGGATGGCGGCTGGAACCCGGAAATTAGCAACATTTGTAAAGCGTAACCAGGGTTTTAAGCAGCTACTGGAGTTTTACTGGTCCGTTGATTTGATTGCAGTGGTAATAGACATTGAGGGAGTGGGTGTGTTACCCTGCCTTGAAGAGAATCCTTAGATGTGTTGTGCAAGATCGACCATGGAACTGTCACCAGTTTCGGGACACAAGCGTTTGTGCAGACGAATCCGGATTTAGGAAACGATTTCCCGTTGTCTGGGGTGAGTAAGAGGGTCCGTCCCTTCATTAAACGCTCACGAATCTTCTGTTCGTGTGTAGTTGTAAAGAGTGTGAACCAAGACCGTTCTCACGAACGGCGCTGTTCCCTCGCTAATCTTGGCCAAAATGTTACCAAAATGTTAGAAGAGTCGTCATACGCTTAGACAGCTGTGTCGTCAACATAGCGGCCTCCCTCACCACTACCACCGTCACCGGAACACTGATGTACCACCATCGTAACCACCATCACCGTTATCAACACCATCGTCACTGCTATGAACACCCCCGTCACTTAACGTAGCCGCAACAACT
Organism: Panulirus ornatus; assembly: GCF_036320965.1. Lineage (NCBI taxonomy): Eukaryota > Metazoa > Arthropoda > Malacostraca > Decapoda > Palinuridae > Panulirus > Panulirus ornatus. The sequence continues at coordinate 11,492,399 of NC_092225.1, forward strand.
ATCATAGCCAATACACCACCACCATCGTTACCACCACAATATAGCCAATACACCACTACCATCGTTACCACCACAACCATCGTTACCACAGCCATCACTGCTGTATATAGACCTTCGGTACCACCACCATCAACACTGCCACAACCACTATCGTAACTACCACCATTACCTGCCAGCCAACGAACACTACCTCCATATTTTATTGCAATTGGTAAACTTTTAATCTTGCTAAGGGAATTTTATGGCCAGAGATTTTTCTTTATTACGGGAAAAAATCCTTAAATGGGAATATATTACTCATCTTACAGGGGTACAGTTAGATTCAACATTCCTGTGATGAAAATGTTATGGATGTTATACACATATATGTGTATAATATTCAGATTATCTGTTTATCTGATATATATATATATATATATATATATATATATATATATATATATATTTTTTTTTTTTTATTTTATTATACTTTGTCGCTGTCTCCCGCGTTTGCGAGGTAGCGCAAGGAAACAGACGAAAGAAATGGCCCAACCCCCCCCCCCCCATACACATGTATATACATACGTCCACACACGCAAATATACATACCTACACAGCTTTCCATGGTTTACCCCAGACGCTTCACATGCCTTGATTCAATCCACTGACAGCACGTCAACCCCGGTATACCACATCGCTCCAATTCTCTCTATTCCTTGCCCTCCTTTCACCCTCCTGCATGTTCAGGCCCCGATCACACAAAATCTTTTTCACTCCATCTTTCCACCTCCAATTTGGTCTCCCTCTTCTCCTTGTTCCCTCCACCTCCGACACATATATCCTCTTGGTCAATCTTTCCTCACTCATCCTCTCCATGTGCCCAAACCACTTCAAAACACCCTCTTCTGCTCTCTCAACCACGCTCTTTTTATTTCCACACATCTCTCTTACCCTTACGTTACTCACTCGATCAAACCACCTCACACCACACATTGTCCTCAAACATCTCATTTCCAGCACATCCATCCTCCTGCGCACAACTCTATCCATAGCCCACGCCTCGCAACCATACAACATTGTTGGAACCACTATTCCTTCAAACATACCCATTTTTGCTTTCCGAGATAATGTTCTCGACTTCCACACATTCTTCAAGGCCCCCAGAATTTTCGCCCCCTCCCCCACCCTATGATCCACTTCCGCTTCCATGGTTCCATCCGCTGCCAGATCCACTCCCAGATATCTAAAACACTTCACTTCCTCCAGTTTTTCTCCATTCAAACTCACCTCCCAATTGACTTGACCCTCAACCCTACTGTACCTAATAACCTTGCTCTTATTCACATTTACTCTTAACTTTCTTCTTCCACACACTTTACCAAACTCAGTCACCAGTTTCTGCAGTTTCTCACATGAATCAGCCACCAGCGCTGTATCATCAGCGAACAACAACTGACTCACTTCCCAAGCTCTCTCATCCCCAACAGACTTCATACTTGCCCCTCTTTCCAAAACTCTTGCATTTACCTCCCTAACAACCCCATCCATAAACAAATTAAACAACCATGGAGACATCACACACCCCTGCCGCAAACCTACATTCACTGAGAACCAATCACTTTCCTCTCTTCCTACACGTACACATGCCTTACATCCTCGATAAAAACTTTTCACTGCTTCTAACAACTTTCCTCCCACACCATATATTCTTAATACCTTCCACAGAGCATCTCTATCAACTCTATCATATGCCTTCTCCAGATCCATAAATGCTACATACAAATTCATTTGCTTTTCTAAGTATTTCTCACATACATTCTTCAAAGCAAACACCTGATCCACACATCCTCTACCACTTCTGAAACCACACTGCTCTTCCCCAATCTGATGCTCTGTACATGCCTTCACCCTCTCAATCAATACCCTCCCATATAATTTACCAGGAATACTCAACAAACTTATACCTCTGTAATTTGAGCACTCACTCTTATCCCCTTTGCCTTTGTACAATGGCACTATGCACGCATTCCGCCAATCCTCAGGCACCTCACCATGAGTCATACATACATTAAATAACCTTACCAACCAGTCAACAATACAGTCACCCCCTTTTTTAATAAATTCCACTGCAATACCATCCAAACCTGCTGCCTTGCCGGCTTTCATCTTCCGCAAAGCTTTCACTACCTCTTCTCTGTTTACCAAATCATTCTCCCTAACCCTCTCACTTTGCACACCACCTCGACCAAAACACCCTATATCTGCCACTCTGTCATCAAACACATTCAGCAAACCTTCAAAATACTCACTCCATCTCCTTCTCACATCACCACTACTTGTTATCACCTCCCCATTTGCGCCCTTCACTGAAGTTCCCATTTGCTCCCTTGTCTTACGCACTTTATTTACCTCTTTCCAGAACATCTTTTTATTCTCCCTAAAATTTAATGATACTCTCTCACCCCAACTCTCATTTGCCCTTTTTTTCACCTCTTGCACCTTTCTCTTGACCTCCTGTCTCTTTCTTTTATACATCTCCCACTCAATTGCATTTTTTCCCTGCAAAAATCGTCCAAATGCCTCTCTCTTCTCTTTCACTAATACTCTTACTTCTTCATCCCACCACTCACTACCCTTTCTAATCAACCCACCTCCCACTCTTCTCATGCCACAAGCATCTTTTGCGCAATCCATCACTGATTCCCTAAATACATCCCATTCCTCCCCCACTCCCCTTGCATCCATTGTTCTCACCTTTTTCCATATATATATGGCGACGGGAATGGATGAAGGCAGCAAGTATGAATATGTATATGTGTATATATGCATATGTCTGTGTATGTATATGTATGTATACGTTGAAATGTTTATGTATGTATATGTGCGTGTATGGGCGTTTATGTATATACATGTGAATGTGGGTGGGCTGGGCCATTCATCGTCTGCTTCCTTGCGCTACCTCGCAAACGCGGGAGACGGCGATTAAGTATGATGATATATATATATATATATATATATATATATATATATATATATATATATATATATATATATATATATATATATATATCGGAAGACGAAGAAGCCTATTAAGTGGTGCATGGCTTAGAAGCAGACAGAGAAGCTGCCATATCTTGAAAAGAAAGATGTATGTGTAATATATATGAGAAAAAGGATGATAAGAAGGAACAGTACAAGAAAAGAAAAAAGCCACTTAAGTTGATTAGTGACAGACGGGCAAGTTGGTAAAGGGCGCTGCTTTTGACCGAACTCTCTCGTGGAGGAAGGTAGAGCAACCATCTTGGAACGTTACTTTTTGAGAAGTATTTTGAAGAGTTGAGTTGAATGTCATTTTTCTGACGGCAGTCTCTTTAAGCCATTCAGGAACATGGAGTGCTTAAGAAAGATTGGAGACTGAATTAATGCCAAGTATCTTGTTTGAGTTAAGGGACTGAATAGCAGTATCTTAACAAATATAAGAAAGGAGGAATCATAAGAAAGAAATGGGAATTTATTAGGCTTTAGGTGTCTTGGCACGGAATCTGGGGGGAAGTGAAGATGATGAGAGAAATAAAACGCATAACTGAGGAGTTCAGATAGTAGAAGAGTACATGACTGTCCTCAGAGTATGAAAGAAGACAATTGATAGAGAGAAGAAAAAAGTTGAGTTCTTCGTCAACCATGAGGATTGCCACTGTTGATGGTGTACACACAGATACCGATCCATTAGCAGTTACGGCAGAAAGACAAAATTGAAACTAGAAAAACCAGCATTACCGAGCGGATAAAAAGAAAAACAAAATATCCTCCGCACAGTCAACTCACCGTCGTGTTCACTGTGGAGGGAGACATCACCAATCGCACTGTCGCTACTACTTCTATAAACCTTGAGGCACTTTTCCCTAAGACGAACGTATCTTCACCCTGGACAAACTCATCTTTACTTCACTTTCAACAAACGTTACGGGCTTTTCACCGGACTCCTTTGGGTTAGAATCTATGGCCAGGGTTAGGGTACTGATCGCTAGGAAGAACAAATGAAATGAACTTGAGAAAAGAATGTTAGGCAGAACAGTTTGTTCTCCTCGTTATGTATAGACGTGATGATAGAACAGGAATGAAAATAAAAGGAAGAATAACACAAAAATCACTGTGTTCATCGCCCTTCAGAGGAAAACGCGACGAGCGATTGCAATATGACTTCCTCCAAGATACGCGCCTTCGCCTCACCATCGACAAATACATCTTAACTGCACCCTAGGTAAACCGAAATTTACATCACCCTCGACAAATGTATCTTCAGTTCGCTCTCAATAAACGCTTCCTCACTACCTTCTCAACACCTCTGGCCTTTGACCTATGCCTTTATGGGTCAGGTTAAACGCTTCTTCACCACATTTTCAAGGCCGTGGTTAGGATAGTGATTCATGGAAAGAATATAAAGAACAAAGTGAGCAAAATATAGTTTCTCAACCAGGGTCGCCCAAAAGTAAGAGATCCGAGGGCATTCTTAAAGGGTTCCTCGAAATTTGTTAATAATTATACTTACGTAAGCCCAGTAGCTCATAATTTATAGAGGGAAATCTTTGAACTTCATGTTCGATAATAGTTTCCGCGAAATTACGTATGAAGCTGTAAGATTTTGTGTAAGAAAGAATGGAAGAGATCTGGATGGAAAAGATTGACGTTCCAGAAAAATGACATGTACCTCAGAGGGTTCCACGATCTAAGAAAAGATTGAAGCATAATATGCTTAATTAAAGAGTAAAAGAATAAAAGCCAAAGCGACACTCCAGATCCAGTCAAATGCTTTTGATATACCAAACGCCACGGTATACGATTTTCCAGTTCCAGAGAACAGAGGAACAGACATGAGGGAGATAGAAGTGAATGATACTGGAGATCTAGCTTTAAAGTCAGCCTTACTGGTCATCAGAGAGCCGACTGTGATGTTCAGGTTGAAAGGGGAAGTAGATAGTTCAAGAACAAATTATAAAGATTTTGAAAAGTGGAAAAGTCGAAAAGTATTAGACGATATTTATGTGGGTGTTAAAGACTCTGGCCAGCTTCAGATCTGACACGATCTCTTTTCAGTGACTTCACAGCCGATTCTCTGTTATGTCGTTATTGGCACAGGTCAGACTTGCCTCTGAGCAACTAGCCACATTTAGGGTGGATACGTGTGTTATGTATGATGTGCTGTTGGAAGATATTCAGAAGGATTATAGAGGTCTCCCTTTTTCCTGGATGCGTAGAACCAGTGAAACCCTCTGCATGTTTCCAAGAGGAAGGCATAATTGACAAACAAGCATAGAGGACAAGGTCGGAGGCGCTCACACTTCTTTAGGATATGAAGAGGTATGGTATCCAGTATATGTGCTTGGCTGGTATCTAAAGTGAGGAAAGCACTTTGGCCAGTTGGATAAGGGTATATTGCAGTAAGGGTTATAGTGAGAAGTAAATTTAGGGAGGATAGTGAATGGTGAAATTGTTCCAAAGTAGAATAAGCGGAAACATTAGAGCAGAAAGATCGTGGCATTATCAGCAGGAGGGAGTGTTATCAGGATAAAAACGAGAATGGGAAAATGTGGACCTGTAGAAGTTGTTGGAAATGTTCTTGGCTG